>NC_056737.1:1667341572-1667566572 GCF_019279795.1 Protopterus annectens
GGACCACTTATTAAACCCCAGTTCACTGGGTCACAGGTAGGGCTGCAGCCTTCTGAGGCCAGACGGATTCTTCATCTGGTTATTAACTGCAGCATTGCATATCTTGTTTTATTGATATGGAGCATCAGGATTGCTGCAATCCTGGGTTATTCTTGCCATCATACCATTTTGGAATGTTGAAGTCTTGATGTATTTTATTTGCTGTAGATCCTGTAAGGATGTCATCGGTCTGTGTAGTGTCCTTGTCTGGAAAAATTTGTTTCTGTAATATAGCGCTTTTGTCCATTTTATTTTCTATTTAAACATTTGTTCAGAGAAAAAAATGGAAGAATTCTTAGTTTCTTCAGCTTTCTTCAAAAATAATTTAATTATCTTTTTACTATACACACTAACTTAGTAATATGTGCATTCTGATGGAGCCCTGGTAATTTTTTTCCTGCATTTTATTTATTAAGGAACATAGACAAATGGTCACTGTAGTAGATGTTCGTGTTTCACTGTTGCAGTCATTACTCTTGGGTTATCCTGCTGGCAGGCTACCCACAGTCGGCCAGAATTCCAAAGTCTAGGTCTGGTGTCGGTTGCTGTCGCTTCTTCCCTGACGTCAGTGCGCCAGTGGTATAAAAGATGCAGCCGACGCCATTTTCTCCAGTCTTTCATGCCGCGCGGTGCCCGAAGCAAAAGCAGTTCGCAAGTGCCGGTTGGCCAACTCCTGAGATTTTCAAATCTGAATTTAAGAACCGAAGTCTTCATTAAAGCTAAGTACCCCGTTGGGGAAACTTTTTTCTTGCTCCAGACCGATGTCAGAAAAAGTTAACAATTGTATTTCTTGTGGGAAGCAAATACCTCATAAGGATTTTCACTCTTACTGTATTCCTTGCCTAGGCCCTGATCACAATGTTGCTAGCTGTCGGTTTTGTGCTAGATTCAACTAACACACTATCAAGCATTAGTTAGATTTTGCATTTCATTACTTTGGCCGAAGATTTAATTATATAATGCCGGCGGAACAGCCGACAACTGGAGTTTACAAAAAATGCAAGGACAAGGATAGGCATCCGAGGTCCAAAACCGACGACAAAGCCTCTTCTAGGCCAGTCACCGGTTCTCAGTGAGGCGCTTTCGCAGCCCCTGGCGCCCACTACCTTAGAACCACAGGCCACTACCGACTTCCACGTGGAGCCGACTGGGCCTCTGGAAACTCAAGGTATTGGACACTCAGAAATCAATCCCTCAGATGGGTCCGGAGCCGCTGAGCAGGCATCTGCTTCTGAGGGTGTCTTCAGACCTACACAACTATATATTAAGCCATCCTCAGCTTCAAAGACCAAGACTAAAGCAGCTCTAAAGACAAAGAAACAAGTACAGCATTCTCCTATTCAGACTTCCATGCCTAAAAAACAGATGCTCAAAATGGCCGAAGACCCAATTATTTTGATCAGGGGCTCCCATCCCCCTCCTGATAAGAGGCCTAGGCAAGAGACAGAGTATGATTCTTCTGATCAGGTATCTATTTCCTCTGATTCCTCTTCTGAACAGGATTACTCCATGCTTCCCTATGAGGATTCTGATGCTGAAGAATCCATTCTTTCAGCCTCTCCTCCTGAGGACTATTCTTTTGGGGGAAACACTGCATACTATGAGGGAGCATTTCCACTGGGAGAGCCAAGAATATTCTGAGTCTAAGAAAAGGCTCAGAGACTTCCTGCTTCTTCCTCAGCATAGACCCCTTGCCATTCCACCTGTTCTAGACATTGTAGATGATGTATTTTCAGAGTCCGGACTGTCCCCTGACTCTTTACCCCCTGCACCTGCTAAGCCAGACAGATACTACAGGGTCCTGGATTCTCATAAATCCCTATATAAAAACCCCACTGCTGACCCAGAAACTATTTCTCAGGGTCCCAAGGGGGTTAAGGCTTCCACTGTAAAAAACCCTGTCCCCTCTGAAAGGGATTCTAGGGCTCTAGACAGATGGGGGAAAAAAGTATACACTTCTGCCACCCTGGCTGTAAGGGCTTTAAATTGTCAATTTCATATGCTTAAATATCAGCAATATTTATTGTCTCTACTTAAACAGAAAATGTTGACAAATACTGTGTTCAGAGAACAAGGAATTGCAGGATTTATTGCATGCAACTGAAGAAGTGGGAAAGCATACTTTGCAATGTGGTTATGATTCACTGGAGGCCTCTTGCAGGGCCGCTGTTACAGGTTCTGTTATTAGAAGGCATGCTTGGTTAAAGGAACAAAATCTGCCTGATCATGTTAAAGAAAAATTATTAGATGCACCATTACAGCATGATACTTTGTTTGTTACTAAAGCAGAAGAGGTGTTGAAAAAAATGGAGGATAAAGCAAAATCCATGCAGACAGTCAAGGATTTCTTACAGGTACAGCCACCCAGGTTTAGCAGGAACTGGCCTTATAAAATTTGGTCCTTTCCAGTATCAGACAGACCACAAAGAGGCAGATACAGGCATCCCAGAGGCAGATCTCAGCCCCAAGGCTCATACAGGCCTAAACAATGGGGTGCTCCTACCTCCAAAAGCAGAGAAGACAAATCACAACCTTACAGGAAACAGTCCCAATGATTTTCCTCTACCAGTTCCAAGCAGTTTTCTTTTGACAGCCTCCTTAGGGGGAAAACTAGCACTTTTTTCATCAAATTGGCAAATGGTTACCCAAGACAAATGAGTTCTGAACATAATGTGCCAAGGCTACAGGTTCCATTTTCACACTCTACCAAGGTCAAAGGGCATGCCAGACCTGCTACACAATCAATGGGCAGAGGCACAAAAACAAATCACAGCCCTAATGGACATGAGGGCCATTCAGCAAGTACCACAACAAGAGCAGGGGCAAGGATTTTACTCCAGACTTTTTCTAGTACCCAGGAAGGACAAAACCTGTAGACCAATTCTGGACCTGTATATACTAAATACGTTTCTGGAAGTTCCAAATTTCAAAATGTTGACTCTTCAGCAGCTACTGCCCATGCTGGGCAAGAGGGCTTGGCTAGTAACTTTGGACCTAAAAGAGGCATACCTGCATGTCCCTATCAGACAATCTTGCAAAAGATACCTCAGATTTATAACTGGCTCAATGCATTACCAATTCTCTGCACTGCCCTTTGGCTTATCTACTGCGCCCAGGGTCTTTACAATATGCCTGGCACCAGTAATTGCGTTTTGCAGACAAAAAGGAATTCAAATATATCCCTACTTGGATGACTGCCTAATTCAAGCAGAGAACAAAGACACTCTTCTAAAGCATCTGGCGTTTGTAAAAAGATTACTAATTGGCCTAGGGTACACAGTAAACGAAAAGAAATTAAAACTAGTGCCCTCTCAAGAGATAATATTCCTGGTTGCAAGCTTAAATACAACTACACAGATGGCTTATCTCATGCCAGACAAGCAAAAACAACTGACTACTTACTTCAAGAAATTGGCAACAAAAGCCCACTTATCTGCAAGGAAAATCCTGCAGGCCTTGGGTTTCATGGCATCCTGCATTCTACTAATTCCATATGCCAAATTGCATATGAGGAAACTATAATGGTATCTGAAAAGTGTTTGGGCTCAGTATTGCCACAGCCTGGAGACAGTAATTGCACTCATTCCCTGCCTACAACAGGTGTTTCGATGGTGGGCAGAAGCCTGTCACCACAAGGGTCTGCCGTTCAGTTTACTCACAGCCAGACAGTCACTGACAACAGATGCATCAGATTATGCCTGGGGGGCCCATATGTCAGGAAAATGTATTCAGGGCACATGGCCTGAAAACCAGATGCATCTTCACATCAATCAAAAAGAGATGCTAGCTGTTCAAAATGCCTTGACAGCTTTCAAGGACCTGCTTCATCCATGACAATTACTGATAAAGACAGACAACACTACTGTCATGTGGTACATAAACAAGCAGGGAGGTACTCATTCCTAACCCCTCTGCAGACAAGCAATGACCTTATAGGACACATCATTGACTTTTCAAGTTCACCTGCAAGCACAATTCCTGCCAGGAAAAACAAATACTCTGGCAGACGAACTAAGCAGAAACCTCATGGATCCCCACGAATGGAAACTGGATCCACAAGTCTTCAGGATGATAATAAGGAAATGGGGTTGCACAGACATAGATCTATTTGCCTCCCCTCACAACTGTCAATTGCAGAGATTTTGCACAAGGATTTACCACAAGCAAGCATGGAAAGTGGACGCCCTATCATTCAGCTGGAAAGATCTAACAGTATATGCTTTTTCCCCACTATCTCTCCTTCCCAGAGTACTCCTAAAGGTCAGGCAAAAGAAGCCAAAAATGATTCTGATTGCACCAGACTGGCCACACCAGCACTGGTATCCAATCCTAAAGAGCTTGTCTCAAGGTCCAGCATGGATATCGCCTCAAACCTCACACTTGCTGACCCAACAAAACAATCAGATCCTGCGCAGCCAACTCAGGACCTTAAATCTGGCAGCATGGCGGATAATGTAGCCATTCTGAACACTCCTCTTTCAAAAGCTGGTATGGATGTTATCTTGGAGGCCAGGAGGCCCAGTACCAGAAAATCTTATGCAGAAAAATGGAAGAGATTCTGTGCTTGGAACCAGGAACATGGCATTGACACATCTGTACCAAACATTCCTCAGATTTTACAATACCTGACTGAGATGCTGAACAAAGGCCTTTCTTTCTCATCAATTAAGATTCATGCTTCTGCCATTTCTGCACATTACAATACGGAACCACCTATCTTTTTTCATCCTTTAATAAGGCAGTACCTCAGAGGGGCCAAAAACATTAGGCCTCCAAGGAGAGCACCAATTCCGGCCTGGGACCTCAGTTTTGTTTTGGAAAACTCACACTGCCTCCTTTCGAGCCAGCATCAACAGCGGATATTAAATTATTTTCCTAGAAAACAGCTCTGCTCCTAGCTATTACCTCTGCAAGGCGAGTCTTGGAGTTACAAGCACTCATGGCTGTGGAACCTTTCATCATTTTTCATCCAGACAGGGTTTCTGTGAGGACAAATCCTACATTTATGCCTAAGGTAGTGTCCAGTATGGCCCTCAATCAAACCATTCACTTGCCTACATTTTACCCAAATCCACAGAACAAAGGTGAGAAAATTCTGCATTCTTTGGACATGCACAGGCAATTACACTTCTACTTGGACAGAACTAAAGCTTTCAGAAAGACTGAGCACTTTTAGTGTCATATGCTGCAGGATCACAAGGAAAGGCTATCTCAAAACAGACTATTTCTAAATGGATAGACCATTGCATCCGTTTCTGCTATTCTCAACATGGCAAATCAGTGCCTAAGGGCATTAGGCCTCATTCCACCAGAGCAGCAGCCACTTCAGCAGCCTTCCTCAGGGGAGTACCAACCAAAGAAATCTTAGAGGCTGCAACTTGGAGTTCAGTGCACACCTTTACAAAGCACTGCCACTTGCCTCTCTACTCTAAGTCCAGAGCAGGCTCCGCCACTGCAGTTCTGCAGGGCCTCATAGCCTCTCCTAATCCTATTTAGCCCAGCCACCCTTCCTCAGCTTTGGGATTCAACCCAAGAGTAATGACTGCAACAGTGAAACACGAACATAGTATAGTTGTGTACCTACCAAAAATGTAGATGTTCGAGTGTATTCACTGTTGCAGTCCAGGTTACCCACCCACCATCCCCCTTCTCCTTGCTGGGACTTATCTGCACTTCTCTATCCTATACAACCTTTTTTGGTGTATTTGCTTGTAGATGAAGGAAATGTTATTTTTGTGTATGCATTTCTTATTGATATATTTTCCAGCCCACCTATTTGGGGCACCTGACATCTGGGGCAAGAAAAACTGAAGCAAATAGCGTCGGCTGCATCTTTTATACCCCTGGCACACTGACATCAGGGAAGAAGCGACGGCAACTGACGCCGGACCAAGACTTTGGAATTCTGGCCGACTGCGGGTAGCCTGCCAGCAGGATAACCCAAGAGTAATGACTGCAACAGTGAATACACTCGAACATCTACATTTATGGTAGGTACACAACTGTACTATATGCTTCAGTATTTTAGGTCATGAGAGCTGATAACTTCATCATAGGGCTTTATGTTTAGAAAAGCCATTGTCTTACTGCAGTTATCAGTTTTTGCCTGTAATTTGTTACCTAAGAGAAAAGAAGGTAACTTTAAGGAAAAAAAAATAGGCTTTGTAACTGTGGCAGTTTAATACTACAAACTATGTTTAACAGGACGGAATAACAGACGTTCATTTCAGTATATGTTAGCCAACTGTTTTATAATTTTGTGATAGCGACCCCTAAAGGTAGTAGTCAAAAGGAGAAGTAATTAGTTGACTGAGTTGAAAGAAATTAAAAGAATAAATTCTGAATTCCATCCTTCTGTACCAGTTCAGTAAAGGTAGCTGCCAATAAGGTAACATTTGCCCATCTTAGTAGCATTATCTGCTCTGTTTACAGTTATTCCATGAATATTTTGCTTTGTTTTCTGCTTGTTGCCACTGTAGCTTGATGCAGACTATACTTTGGTCTTCCTGGCAATGGTGGGAATAATCTGTTTTACCAGGCTTCCTTCTCCCATTTACTTTATTATGCATATGTATTTCATTCTGTAGTTAGTAGTGCGAACGTTGCTGGTCCAAAGTATGCAAGTGTCCTAATTGTACAGGAGGCACTTTTCCTCCGGTAACACAAACTAAACATCCACTGACCAGACAGCCCTGCAACAGCAATAATTAACCAGCTTGCTGTGGAGATCACCACCACTTTAACATGAGATGGACTCCATGTTGGGTGAGTAAAGGAGGAGTGTTCATTCACCTCCTTGATAGTTTCCTGTTTATTGTCATGTAATAGTGTATTAGAACAGCAGGCAATATCATTTTAGTTCATGATCAGAAACTGATTTTTTGGAGTTGTCTTTTTTTCTATGATATTAGACTCAGAAATTCATTTTGATGCCCTCTTGAAAATAAACTTGTCAAAACAAAACTGTCACACTCTGGTTGCACATAATAATAATCACTTGATGTAAGTGTGTCCTGCATCAGTGTTTTTTTTTTTTATGTCTGTCAGATTTGCCATTTAGACCTCCTAGCTACCAGTTGATAAATTCATTCCCTTTATTCTAGTTGTTGTACTCCCTCACTCACCCTCTGGAGTGAGGTATGAGTCCCCTTTTCAGGCAGAGAATGAGAATTTGTTGCCAGTTTACAATTATATATGGGTTTTAAGGATATGATTATTTATTTATTTTTTTGCATAGTATCCTTGCCCTTAGCAAAGTCTGGACCACAATATTTGCTCCTTGGCATAGAAAGACAGTGATCCATATGAACTGGAATGATTAGCAGTCCCAGTACTGGAAGAGCTGTTGGGTATGGCAGAGGAATGAAGAGCTTTCTCACTTGATTCTCCTAAGGTGGGTTGGGGACACATGCCTTGGAATTCATGCTTCATTTGAGCTCCACAGTGGAGACTGAAAAGCAGATGAAGGCCTTTGCCTTAGTAGGAGCCGAGAGCCTGTATCACTTCTGGAAGCAACTAGCAATCCTGCGCAATGGTTATTTCACTCCCAACCTTGGTCAACACCTGAGCATGAGCAGGGAACAGCATTAGGTCTGGTGTAGATAACTCCTATGATGGATATGCTGTATTCATGCTCTCAGCTTATAAAGGGAAATGAAAAGATGGTGGCCATGGTAGTGGCTTGATGGTGGCAGATGAGTAGGGGTAAAATTAAATTAAAACAAAATGCACCACATTGTGCTTCTGCTGTGCTGCGCTGCACTTTATTCATGTTACCCTGCACTTTGCTTGTTTCTAGCTTGAGACCAATTTCTTCTTTTTCTTTCGGCTGTCTCCATTAGGGGTTGCCACACCGGATCATCTGTTTCCATTTCTTCCTGTCCTCTGCATCTTGCTCTGTATCACCAAACATCTGCATGTCCTCTCTCACCACATCCATAAACCTTATCTTAGGCCTTCCTCTTTTCCTCTTACCTGGCAGCTTCATCCTTAGCATCCTTTTCCCAGTATACCCAGTATCCCTCCTCAGCACATGCCCAAACCAATGCAATCTCACCTCTCTGGCTTTGTGTCCAAACGTCCAACCTGGGCTGACCCTCTAACATACTTATTCCTAATCCTGTCTACCCTCGTCACACCCAGTGCAAATCTTAACATCTTTAACTCTGCTACATCCAGCTCTGACTCCTGTCTATTTGTCAATGCCACCGTCTCCAACCCATATAACATAGCTGGTCTCACTACCCTCTTGTCGACCTTCCCTTTCACACTTACTGGTACTCATCTGTCACAAATCACTCCTGACACTCTTCTCCACCCTGCCTGTACTCTCTTCTTCACCTCTCTGAACTGTTGATCCCAAGTATTTAAACTCAAGCACCTTCGCCACCTCTACTCCCTGCATCCTCACCATTCCTCTATCCTCCCTCTCATTCACACACACATATTCTGTCGTAGTCCTGCTGACCTTCATTCCTCTCCTCTCTAGGGCATGCCTCCACCTCCCCAGGGTCTCCTCAACCTGTTCCCTACTCTCACTACATAGCACAATGTTGTCACAACATTTGTGGTCACAAAGCTCGAGACCAATTTACTTGTTTGATAACTGTGAAACTAAACTTATTGTAGAATCTATTTTCAGTCATGGCAAAGAGTGTACATTAATAAAATATCTGCAATGAAATATACAGTAAATGTAAAACATAAGAGATGCATTTGTTGTAAACCAAGCCAAAGCAAATAATTAGGTTAAAGATCATTTACAGTAGTAGTTGCTTGCATATCAATTCTTAAGTACTAGGCTAGTTGCCCTTGTGGGCTATTTTAAGCCTCGCCAATTTCATTTTTTGTGCTCGAAATAACTAATCCCATTTGGTTATAGATTGGCCTTACCCATCCCATGGGCGGTAATTATATATTGCCCCTAATGAGAATAACTGGGATTATACCACAGATAATGCAAGGTAAGCTATTCATGAGATAAAGCATTTAGGAACTGCATGTGTCCATAAGTAGTACAGGGGGTAGTCCTGTGTTAAATTTTGTTTTCCCATCCATAGATCTAAGTTGAGCTTGAAAATTGACAGGGATGAATTTTATGTGGATGAGAGTGTGTCCATAGGATCATAGGAAGTTACTAGGCTAATGGCCCTAGGGCACTTACAAGCCTAGCCAAGTTCTACCCTTGTTTCCACAATCAGCACCTATTGCCCTTGTCTGAGAGATAGACAGATGGAACCCCTGGGGTGAATTTATGGTTATCCATCTAATCGTCCAGATTGGTTTAAAGAGGACCGATGAGGTGTTCTGTTTAACATGAAGTGAGAGTCTGTTCCAAAGGTGTGGTAACCTCTCGGAGACAAATCTATCCCTCGAGCAGGTTCTATCAATGTCACATACCAGGTTAACGTCTTTAGAGTGAGAGTAACCTGTGTGCCATTTGACTTGTATATACTCCACATTTCCAGTAAAGCAGGGTCAGAGATCGCCTTATACACAAGGCAGAGATCACCTCTGAGTAGTCTATATGAAACAGAATAAAGTGACAGTGATTTCAGCCGATCCATATAGGACAAATGCTGAAGACCTTGAAATTTCCTCGTGAGCAACCCTTGTTTCTCCAATTGCTGCAGGTACTTGGAAAGGTACATACCAAAAGATGCATTGTACTCTATTATTGGCTCAATGAGGGAAGAGTACAGGGAAGTTATAACTTGTTTTCTGGAGGCAATGCCCTTACTTATGAGATGAACAATATAGAATGCCTTTCTTATCACAGTGGAGACATGGTGATCAAAGGTAAGGTTGTTGTCAACCTGTGTGCTCAGGTCTCTCACCACTGAGTGCATACTTAAGGTGTTGATGTGGTAGTTAGCAGGAATATTGCTCTTACCAAAAGGGATGATGATACATTTTTTTGCATTGAGTTTAAGGCCATGACTTTGGCACCAATCATTTGTTTGCATAAAACTCTCTTGGAAGATGTTGATGTCATTTGGAGAGTCTATGACTGCTCCCAATTTGCAGTAGTCAGCAAACTTTGTCAGCCCACAGACCTTTAGTTTTTGGTTGTACTATGGAGAAATAGATTCCAAACAGTAGAGGTCCCAGGAACGGCCTTAGGTTGACTGGTGCCCTAGGCAAAAGGGCTCCACTGTGCCCCCTACCACACCATCTGATGCCCCCATCCTAGTCTACCTACACCAAATAAGCACCCCTGCTACAGCGGCGCCCTAGGCGGCCGCCTAGTTGGCCTATGCCTAAGGCCGGCTATGGGTCCCAGGACTGATCCCTGTGGAACACCACTGATTACAGATCTGCTGTTGGAGGTGGATTCCTCTGTTTTGACTGTATGGGTTCTATCAGTGAGCCACTTAGCAACCCACCTAATAATATAAGAGTTGATACCTAGCTGGGTGAGTTTGTCAATGATGCCTGAGTGAGGGATAGTGTCAAAAGCCTTGGCTAAGTTTAGGTAGACTGTATGCACAGATTTCCCTTCATCCAGGGCCTTGGTGACGGTCTCAAAGAAGTCCACCAGGTTTAACAAGCATGATCTGTCTTTGACAAATTCAAACTGAGGTAGGGTCAAGTGTTTGGAGATTACCTGTGTCTTTGTTGACACAGTCAGGGATGACTCACTCCATGGCCTTGCAGATAAGGTTCATAGCCTAGTACCAACCTATGAACCTAGGGCCTATACAAGCCTAGCCATAACAATTCCCTGGCTATTTCTTCCCACACTATTTACTTCCCTGGACCCCTGTCTAGCAGGGCGACTGACATGATCCCCAGGGATAGGTAGGCTAAATAGGTCAATAATTCCCGGGGTTAGTGGAAGCACCACCTTTGTGCAAGGGATTAAAGGTGGCCGTTTTCCATTCAGTTGGGATGAAGCCGGTGATTAGACTATGATTGAAAAGAGTACCCAATGGTGTTTCTAATTCTTGTTGGAGCCCATGTAGGATGCAGCCTGGGATGTTATTAGGTCCCATAGATGCTGTGTGTTTGACCTTAGAGAGGGTGTTTATGACCTGCTGTTTAGAGATACAAGGTATGGGACAGGTGGCAGGGATGTCATGGGGTATATGTGGCAGGGACAGGGGAGTGAAGTTTTCAAAGAACCTGTCTGCTAACAGGTTAGCTTTGTCCACAGGCTTAGTATATGTGATATCATTAACTACCAATTTGGTGCAAATCTGGGGCTTTCTTTTTAGGTTACAGACATAACTAAAGAACACCTTATGGTTGTCCTTAGTTGAGGAAGCTAGTTTGGATTCGTAGTTTGCTTTGGAGGACTTCACAAGAAGTCTTATTTGCTTGTTTAAGCTAAGGAGGGAGTGTTTCCAGTTTAGGGCTTACTCCCTCTTATTCTTGCAATTTCCTCCTCTTATTGTAAAGCCTGTCAGTGGTAGTTGTCCACTAGGCAGGTTTGCTCTTCCTTGAAGAGCTTGTTTTGGTCCTATTAGGTATGGCCAAGGCAATACAATTATACAGGTGTTTGTATAAAGCACTGGTGTAGAACTTGGCATAATTGCCAGTTCCATCTGAGGGGGGAGGTGCAGTGAAGCTATTTATACCTTCCTATAAGAGGTTATAATCTGCTTTGGAGAAGTTATTTAGTCTAGTTGCTGCTGGGGTGGGGGTCAGGTGTGATAGTTACTTCGAATGACAGTGATTTGTGGTCAGATCTCATCAGGGAAGACCTCACTTCAGGGGTGCTGTAGTGGTCCCCTATATTGGTAAGCACCAGATGCAGGATGTTGGCTCCCCTTGTGGGATTGTCAACCAGCTGGTCCAAGGCATTGGAGTTAACGAAGTCAAGGAACCTTTGAGCAAGTGAGTTTGAGCATGAACAATTTTCCCAGTTAATGGATAGTTAAAGTTGCCCAAACCCATGGGGTTTGGATGCATTTTGATAGACTCAAGTAGATCCAAATAGGCAAAGTGGGAGTCCTGATTCATGGAGGGGGTCCTGTAGCTGGCAATAACTTGAATAGGTGTTCTATCAACAGTTAATTCAACCTGAAGTATCTCCAGGTAATCATACTGTTTAACCATTCTGGAGGTGTAATTTTTAATGACTGTTGATACACCTCCTCCTCTAGTTTTCATGGCTTCAGTTTGTGTTCTGAATTTGTGGAAGAAGATGCGACTCTGTGTGGCTGGAGTGCTCTCCACAGCCTTGAACCAGGTCTCCGTAGCTGCACAAATGTCTGTGTCTTCCAAGGTGAGAACTGCTTCCATTGAGTGCAGTTTTATATTAAGATTTCTAGTGTTTAGCAGCATTAACTTGAGGTTGTTTTTAGTTTTAAAGGCCCTTTGCTAGTAGCTGAAATCCCAGGGGTGCAGATAAAGACCATCTCTGGCAAAGCATCATGGTCCGTTGATCATGTCATCCCAGGCTGACAGATACTGGATCCCCTTAGAATGACACCAGAAGCTAAGTCAGTTATTGAAGTCTGTCATTTTCTGTTTATTTATTTTACATTTGTTTACTGGGATAGTCCGACTGGATACATGTCCATTTTTAGCAGAGGCCCGTAGTTAAAAGTTATGATAATTACAGAATATGCTTTTAGTTTATAATTTAATCAGTGTTGGTACATGGGCATAGCCAATTCACTTTGAGATACTGTTTGAGGTTCTGTTTGTATTGAGGCATCATCCTAGTGAAGGTAAAATGCTGCTTAAAGCTAGGGACATACCTGCCTGAAACACATAGTCCGAGAGCTCAGTCATGTCTGTCTTCATATTGTCCAGAGAGGTATGTCTTAAGTTGTTCACAGCAACATGGACTGACCCAGTCATAACTGTACCTGTTGCTGAGAGACTTGAGTGCATGTGGCGGATCCTGGCACATGACAGCAGTATCGTCTGCAAAATATACCTGTTCATCCAAACCATTCTCTTGATGTTGCAGAAGACGTTTAGATCCCTAAACAGAGTATTACTGATGGAATTTGACTTGCTGATGTGCAGTAAATTATTAGTAATGGGTTAGAGGATGCCTTGTATGTCAGACACAGGTCATCTCTTAGCAGTCTGTCAACATGTATCATTTTGTCAAGTGGCTACGCTCACAGAGCAGCAATTCTGTAATCATAAAATTGAAGCCGCTGCTCAAAATACTTTTTTCTTAATCATTTAGATTTCTCTTAGTCATCGGTTTTCTGAAAAGTTGTCAAATGGCCTTGTGCACTTATGTCATCACCCCTACCATAGTGGTGACATGAATTCAGAGATGAAGATGCTTATTCACTGACGACATTACTGGATACGTGAGAAAAAATGTGCACACCCAGAAAGTCTGGAACAGCCACTAGATATAATTAATGAATGAATGCACAAAGCTGTGCAGCAGCATCCTTTAAATATTATTTTCAGAGTTCTCATTCTGTCTCCTTGATGTTTTGCTGTAGCCCATAACTATGAGCAGTTACACCATTTGTGGGGAAAAATACACAACCATTTTGCTTATGCTATTTTAGTTTGTAAGGGGGAATGGGTGTTAAAACAAACAACCTGAAAGATATTTGAAATAAATAAATAAAACAAAATGCAGTCAGGTGAATGTCCATAACAACTGCATACTAAGAAGGGTGCAAGAGTCTGCTACAACAAAACAAGTGGTAGCTCCTGTTTTCACATAAAATCATTTTATGAGAACTTGGAAAAAATAGTGCCAATAGCCACCTGCAAACTTCTTAAAACAGTTGACACCGAATGCATGTCCTGCATTCATTTTCATCCATGTGCACATGATCTTTGAAAAAAAATATTAACAGGTATACAGTTAAGCTTAGTAATATTTTGAATTGCAAACACTGAGAAGTAGAACAGTATGACAAAAGATTTCGGCATGGTTCACATATATGTACTGCTCAGTAATTATAGGAACCTACATATATGACCTCACTCAGGAGTCTCTCCCATTGTTGGGGGGGGTCTCTCTTACCATGGCCAGTATTGGCTTCTCAGCCCCACCCCTGTGGCTCTTTCTTAGACTTTGATTTTAGCTGGTGCTTCATCCCCGTGTGCCACAGAGCCATTCACTTCAAGGTTAGTTTGAGCACACTAGATATTGCTCTAGAGGAGCATCCTTCAGTTGTTCAGAATCCTTTAGTTATTTAATAGACTGTAAACATCATTCTGAATTTGAATAATTTATTAAAAATACTATTCAGAATTTACAAAAAATCCTTTTCTTTTTTTATGTCTACCTTCAATGACGTCTGAGCACTTTTGTGACAGTTCAGTAACATTGATATATTAATGTCCACCCTGAACCAAACCTTTTTTTTTCACACTGCCATTCATTGTATAGATAACACTGCTTTTTGTTTAGTTTTGAGCACAGTCCACCAACAGCAGTGGGGGAGGGGGGTTCGGGTCGGGGTCATTGTAAAAAGGTCCTGTCCTTTTGTGATTTGAAGTTCATTTTTTCCACAGTTCTTGCAGCCTTGTTGCTTATGTAAGTTAGCAGAAAGTGTAAGGGCTGCAACCCAACCCTTTTACAAGTGATACTTAGAAAATGCAAAGTTTCTGAAAGTGAAGAGTTTTATCATTGTTTGGTTTTAGTGACTAAATGTGGAACTAAATTTCAAAGCATTGCAAATCTGGTCACAAGCTTTCACTTTAGTATGTCTCCCCCACCCTACCCTGCCTCAGTTACCTCCTGTGTACTAGATTACATATTCATTCCACATGAGCAAAAGTCAACTGCAGGTGCTATCATACAGGCAGCCCCCCCACACACACACACACTTTTTTTTTTTTTAAATATGGTATGACTCTAGCTCCATGTGGTGAGGCAGCATGTGAGCTACACAACTGCAGTGTGTGTTTATAGTGTCTACCAGGTATTTAAGATTGTATACATGCTATGTTGGTGGCGTAAATTTAGAGTATTAGTTTGATTACAAATATTCAGGGCTGGTCATGTTGATCTTATAATGGTGATGCACAGTTTTTCTGTGGTTAAGTTTTTTAAGTGCATTGATGTGCAATTTTCAGGTGTGTCCACAAGGGGGAGTGTTTGAGTGGAGCTATGATGCTTAAATAATGGGACAGGTGTATTGTTCTTTGTTTTTAGTTTGCTTTCTGAAGACGTTGGTGCAGAGCGCCGACAAAAAGCTTGGTTTTAAGCTTAATCAAATTCCTGGTTGGTATTTTCGTTTATTGGCGTTCTTTACAGACATTCTTTGGATTATTAGGAGTCCTGAATATAACCTCTGGATTACTAGGAGGTTTTTAGAGGTGCAGCGACCTGCAACGGTGGTATTTATCAGTTTGTGGTTCTGTTTTTGAGTCATGCAGAAACACAACTGCAGTGGCCACTACACCTTTCCCATGAGAGACTGTGCTTCTGCGCACTCATGTAGAAGGCTGCTGCCAGATGGTGAGCTGAATGTAGGTCTCCAGGTTATAACTGCATTCACTCCCTTTCATCTGATGGATGGTGACAGCCTGTGACCTGCCCCCCCCCCCCAAAAGAGTAGATAAAATCTGTCTTCCTCACACCAGCTCCAGTAGGCTCCCAAGCCGCTAATCAAGCTCAAGTCACCTGGACTATAGTCGGGACCTTATCCTTCTATGACAGTCAGGATGACATTGGTAAACAGACCTGCATCTGGCTACCACCACTCCCTTATTTTTAATCTGTTTAGAAGGGGACATATAACTGCATTTTGTGACAGATTCCAGCCTAGTAGTAACATTTTTTTTCTTCAAAGACTGATCATTTTCTTGCATGTGAATTCCTGGGAAGTAGGACCAGTCACTGTTTCTCACAGTAGATTCCCCATCAGGCTGACAGATTTCTGCTCTCATGTTTTCCTTCTCACTTCTATCACCGGCAATGTTTGACACCTTAGTCAAACTGTCATTTACTTTGTTGTAGTTGAAAAAAATGTACATTAGAAACAACAGGAAAGGAGAACTCTGACCCTTATCTAAGGATTGAACACAGGACACCCCACATTCCGTGCAGTTGTTATTGCCAATTGACCAACAGGAAGTCTCTAGACAGTTAGGTACCCAGTTTTCCATAAGAGGAGTTTTTCCTTTCAACTAGAAGACTATTTTTTCTTTTTTGATCCTTAGTGATGCTTTGTCAGTCACTCCTCACAATTCCATTCCACACCCACAGTGTCTAGAATGGAAGTACTACTTGTTGGGATGGAGTTCTTGTGCTTATGGGGCAAACTTCCAGACCTTCTCTAAGAGGATGCTTTTGCATTATTAATTGACTCTTTTTCACTTTTTTAATTTCTCCAAATGCTTTGAGTTTCTAATACTGTGCTAGGAATGGACCACATTTCTCAGTCTGACTATGATTAAAGTTAATAGCATTAATATTGCTTCAGTGTTAGATGCTTGCCAAGAGTGCTTCTCTCAGCACCCACAGTGCACCTTGAACTGATTCCTTCAGTATATTATACAGAGTTAAGTGTATTGGTAGTATATATACTTAACCTCTTTTTCATTATTCCTGTTGCTCCTACTGCTATGAAACTGTTGGGGTCACTCTTCCACATTGCTGTAGTTTCTGCCTGCATATCCTGGTATTTTATGACTTTGGGCCTCTCAATATGTACGACACTATAATTGAAGGGTGTAGCCATTTCAAAGATTAATATTACCTTTGTCCTTTTTGAATACTGTATCTGTTTCCTTGCATCTAGTTTTTTAACTGTTAGTATTGGATGATCCCATATGACCAAAACTTCATTGTCAATGCTTTATCGTTCATGTTTCCAATGTTGCTCAGCTACTTGTATATAGTAGTATTTGCACAGTCTCTGTGGGAACAGACGTGTCACATTTCTGTGCCATTCATTGTACAGACCTCACCCATGAGTGTATCACAACCAGCAATGAGATGTGCAACTGTTTCCAGTTATTTGTTATGTAACATTCATTTATCTGTTTCCCCCAATTTTTCTGTAGACTTTGTAAACCAATGTGTACATAGTCAACTATTTTGGGCCACCATCATTAGCCTTGTATCTTTTGCTTTAAATTCACCTTTCCTTAACCATTCATGAATCAAATCTTGGTCAACATTTTCTTGTTCTAGGAGTTATCTATATTTGCCACTATATTTTGGGGTGTTTCGATCTTTTCTTTTTTTCTGGTCCTTTTTTTATACATATTCTTTATTGTGTTTTTTTGGCACTTTCATTTGCTGATTCTCGTCTACTTCTTGTTTGATTTCCATTCCTTTCCTACTCTTTTTCCAAAATGCTTTTGCTAAATTAAGAAAAGATATCATCTTGGGCTTCTTCTCTTCATGCTTTAGAACCTCCATTATGTTTGGGTCTGATGGATTTCAGCAAATATGTTTACAGTCCGACAATTGCAGACTTGTACATGTAATCAGTTTTGAGGAGGGTCATAACTCCTTCAGACTGAGAGATACATAGCTATAGTATGCACTACTTTTTTTTTTAATATATCATTTGATATGCATGAAAACATTTTTCTTGTCCAGTTGATTTAATGTTTGAGGCCAGTCAGTCACACCAAAGCTGCAGGTTAGAAAGAGAAAGCTGATCTATAATTTAGACTTTATTCTGAGATGCCAAGACATTTTCAGTATTGGCTTTAGTCTTTTGAATTATTCTTTACTTTGTTTTCAATTGTTAGTGTTATACTGCAGACCCTTCGTCTTTTCCCATATATTTATATACACACCCTTCTATTCAAGTTCCTTTATATCACATTCCTGTACCAAGATATTTTCTTGGAAGATGGCTGCACACTGATCAACACTTAACTTCATTGCTCCCAGTGTGAAACATGAAAATGGAATAAAGAGGCTAGGGGTCTGTCACTTTTAGTAAATTCAGTTACTGGCTAGTAAGAACACTGCCTGAATGCCAGCAAAGAAGAAACTAAGAGAACCTGAAAGAAAATAGACTAGAAAAGTTGAAAAGAAAACACTGACTAGGAAGAGTTCTGCACCTTTTCAGTAAAAAGCAGTTCAAGCTCCAGCTTTTGTGCAAGGCATGGCTTCCAGTAATTTAGAGGAAAAATGAAATCAAATGTGTGCAAAGCTGATTAAAATAAGCAAAACACCAAGGGACTTCATCAACTCAAATAACAAAAGGCTGGAAAAATGGAAGAAGTTTTAAATAGGCATTCAGATGAGCTGACAAAAACTGCAAAAATAAGAGATCAAAATTAAGAAAAGGCTGACTATGAGACTGCTCAAGAAGAGATGTTTCAAAAATGGTAGAATTAGATAACAGAACACTTAGAGAAAATCTGAAATTTTCTGCTGTACCAGGGAAACTTGAAGTAACAGGCTGCATTAATTTTATGAAGGCACAAATAAGCAATTGAATTTGTAATCCACGACAGGAACTGCTAATAGAATGAGCTCACCATGTGTATGTTCCAAATCTGGCTATGAGAAAGCAGCCAAAGACCTGTGTTAGTAAGGATGCAAACCATGTCAACAGAGCTGATCCTGATACAACCGTGGCAAAATGGCAAAGTATTAAATGTTGGAGACCGTAACGTGTTTGTGAAAATGATTACTCGCTGTACAACAGGCAGAACAAAAACACATTTATTCTGGTAATCAGGGAATATCAAGAGGCAGGTGTGAAGTTCAAGGTGCTGTCTTTAGAATATTTTTTTTTTGTCTAGAGAATCCAGTAATTTTTTGATGCAGAACAGGCTAATGAGGAAATGTGAAAGTATCTCCAGCAAAAAGTGAGCCATCAAGCAGAAGGGAACTCTGCTTCTCATTCTTCTGATAATAAAGCCCATGGAGTGGTTTTGCTAGTGAAATATTTTGCCTTCTTCTGATAACAAAGCACATGGAGAGACTTTTGTCTGACACCTTTTCCACTGTTCCAAAGGAAAATGCTTGGGAGACAGAGAAAAGCATAGGAATTGACTAGAATAATAGGGAATACCTTGGAATTGAACCGCAATCTGGTGGGGGAGATGTAGGTGAAGAGAAAGAAGACCAGCAACAAAGAAATTAGTGAATAAATGGAAGACTGCAAAGCACCATTTACATTTATGAAATACTGCTGTATAAGAGCGAGTAGAAAGAGTGGACTTTTGAACTTGTGGGATACTAAAAAGCATTTGCCTCACTTCATGTCATTAACATTTGGAAGGACACTGAGGGGAGGGGAACAAGGAGGGAAAAGGTAACTAAGTAAAACAATTTATTTTCTTAACGGTATTCCTATGAAACATTACATAATAATTGCATGTTTTGTAATGAAGTATTTTTAAGTGTTCTTGTATATGATAAAGTTACCAAGGTAAAGAGATGCCTTTTTCTTTGCCTTCTCTTTCTTTTTTAATATTAAGAAATGTAGAGATTATAGTGCACAAAGAGAAGAACTACTATACATAAGCAGGTTTGTTAATCATGTATAATATTGGGCTGTTTAGTTGGAGGATGGTGTGCAAAAGTACACAGATCATAATATATGTTTTATCTTTCTTTTGCATAGGTGAATGGATTAAGACCCTTGGCTTAATATAAGGATAAATTTTAAGTGGAAGCCAGTAAATATGAGAACACCGAATGTAATATTTTTTTTTCTTTAACAATAAATGTTTCAGCTTTTCTTTCAGGCTGCAGCAGAGGGCTACATTTTTCTCTTAGGTTTCTATGGAGAGAAACTGATCATAGGGCATTAAAAGCCAGAACATTGGTTTCTTCAAGGCTAAAAGTTAATGTTTTCTGAAAGCATGTAAGTTGTTTTCACATCTGGGAGGAGAATAAACATAAAAAAATAGACATCAATTAGTGTAAGTAGAAACATGGGCAATAAAATGCATCTTGGCATGGATTACATCAATTTCAGGTTAATTAAGGCCTGTATTAGCAGCTGTCTGTATGGCATAAATGTACCTCTTAGGAGGGTTCTTCTTCATTATTTGAAGATTTACATAGTTGTGAGCATTTGAATTAAGTTAACAGGTTATGGGGGGTTCTTTTTTTATTAAGGCAACCAGCCTTCTAAAATTTGACATTGGTTCCAATGTTGATGATAAAATAAACCTGTATAAAGGATTGACCTGCCAAACATCAGTGGGTACATGTATCACAAAAGCTGAAAACAGACATTTAAAAAGCTGCCATGTATAATATTAGGGAACAATGATTTCTTATCATAATGGTGACACCTTCCATGTTATCTAGGTATTTAGTAGAATGTCAGGGACAAAGGAAAAATGGAGTACTTATATTAATTGCTGGAGGATCTACAATAGTGGTAGAAGAGGGGGAAAGGAAATAATACTTGTAGATTTGTGGTAGTAAGAGACTACTGGCAAGGGATGATAATTAAACTGATGTATTTATAGCCCACCTAAAATTGGCTTTATGCAGCTTAAAAAATTGGAATAATAATCAAATTTCAGCAGGGACTATTAATTATAGGTGGGGACTAGAATTTGATTTGAAACAATGAGGATGTATTGGGGGTGGGGCTAGAAGGAAAAATATAACAAAGCAGGCAGGTTTTTGAAGAAATTTAAGAAAATATTTGATATGAAAGAAGTGAATTCAGTAGCAGGAACCCTGAGAGAATTTACATATACCCCAAGGTACAATAAATGGATGTGACGAGGCAGAACTTGTATTTCACAGGACATTTGCATGTAATTGAGAACTTTGACACATATCCAATAACTATTTTAGATCATGCACTAATAAATACTAAGATAAAAATGCAGGCTGATGAATTAAAGATGAGACACTGGTGTTCCCCCACTACCTGTTAGAGAGGAATTTAAGGAATGGGTAGTGGAAATTATTCAGGAGTTCTTAGGGAAGACAGAAATTACTCCAGAAATTATAGCTAGTGAGTGGAACAAAATGAAAGTGAAGTTTAAAAAGTAGAGTAGAAATAAAAAAAAAAATGAGATGTGCTTAAGAAGTAAGATTTATTTAGAGGGACTGACAAAGGTTAAAGTATTACAGAATAAAGGGAATCTCGCAGAACAAGAAGAGGCGCAACTGCAGAGTGCTAAAGAGAAAATAAGGGAATACCTGGATAATATGCATGAGTTTATAAAGACTGTTGCTTAGTAACTGTTTTTGAAAACAACTCCAAAGCACAAAAATTGTTTGAACAATGACTTGGGCAACAGAAAGTAGAAAGGGTTTTTGCCAAATGTAGGGAGGCTAGAACAAGAAAAATAACCAGAAATCCTGTAAGGTATTATAGATATTTCAGAAATGTTATGAAAATTTGTATAAAGCAGTGAAATGGGAAATCAGAAAAATGCACAAATTAAAATATTTATGGAAAACTTAAATATGCCAAGGTTAGAGGCAGATAAGGCTCAACAATTAACAGTTAAGATAGGAGGAGATGAAATAAAAATGACAATTTAGAACCAATCTGCAGGAATGTCTCCAGAAATAGGTGGTATTCCAGTGGAAGTTTGCAAGCTAGGAGGGAGGAATTTGATAAAAATCTGGAAGGTTTTTGTTGACCAGTATTTTAAAAGGAGCAGTGGCACCAACACCCTGGAAAAAAAAACTGTGGTGGTTGTAATACCTAAAGACAGTAAAGACCCATCAGATCCAGCTTCATATAGGCCAATTTCATGTTTAAACCATGATTATAAAACTTTTATGTCTACAGTGGCTAAAGGAATGGCAAACGTGATGGCAAAGTTGATAGATATGGATCAGTGTGGTTTTGTGGAAGGGAGGCAAAGAATCTGACAACATTAATAGAACAATGATGATCCAGAGGGAAGCATATATATATAGTGAGTGCTTCTACCTTACTTAGTCTTAATATGTGCCACCCAGCCACACAAAACCTCTCTATATATCAGTATTTAGCTATGATATCTTCTATTTAATCTTGCTGCCATATAGTTGATGCTCCAAGCCTATACCTTACTCTCAGCCTAATTAACTGTTATTCTCCATCATTTCCTCTGTACTGCAATAATGCAAGTTCACACATACACTAATTTTCTGTCATCAGTTGCACTTGTCTTGTATATTTAAAATCATGTTATTATTAATCACTGTAACTTAGTAGTTGTATAACTTGTATACTATCTATTTTATTGTATCACCTATCTGTACTTTAGTATTCTGTATAATGATTGGTTTTGTTTTGATTCTGTAGCTTTATCATGTTTGTTTGTTTGTTTTTGGAGCTTTTCTCCCTGGGTCTCTACTGAAAATGGGCTCACTCTGGCTCAGTACACCTTCCAGTAAACAAATGCAAATTAAATAAATAAACAAATACTGTTGGTGGTGAGTCTTGATGCAGAGAAAGCACTCAACAGAGTAAGCTGGGATTTTGAGTAGGGCAATGGAAGTATTTGCATTTCCGGACACAATAATAAGTTTAAATAGAAGTATATAGGAGGAATCTGAGGCAAAAATCAAAGTGAGAGGGTTCCCCCTCAGGTAAGTTGTGATGAAAAGAGGAACTAGGCAGGGGTGTCCTCTTTCCCCTATGTTGTTTACATTATATTTAGAAACATTGGCAAAGAAAATATAAGAAACTCAGAAATTCAAGGATATAATTGGTATGGTGTTCTAGAAAAGTTGGCTATTTTTGCAGATGATATTATTTTGCAACTGATGGAACCAAAAAACTGACATTTCAGTGCTGTGGAACATTCTGAGAGAGTTCCAGGCTTTTCTGGGGTATAACATTAATGAAGATAAAACAAAGGCTATAGTTGTAAACTATGTACCCACACATGAATTGATTTAGCAATACCCATATTTATGGGGACATGATAAAATGAAATATTTAAGAGTATAGATTAAAATGATTTTGTTGTGGCAGCTAAGGATATGTGGGAAGAGACTAATCAAAAGATAAAGCAAAACCTGAGAAACATGAGACTAATTTTCATGGATATGGATAGCAAAATGCAAGCAATACAACTGTTTTAGTCTGTTTAGTTTTATACACAGATCAGTTATATATTTATCAACCAGAGGAGAAGTTGTAGATATTAATTAGAGTTGATGGATTTTATCTAGTTGGGGAAAAGGGCAAGAGTCAAGTGAGACAGTTGATCTTCCCAGCAGAACAAGTAGGTTTAGGATTACCTAATTTGAAAGAATATTTTAGAGCTACACAGTTAATGCTCTTATAAAAAACATAAGCAAAAAGCTAGAATTCAAAGTGGAAAGGGATGATGATGAAGTGGGAGGTTGGGGGTGGGGTTCAAGAAATAATGAGAGAATGTGATTTTTGGGTGGAGATCCTTAAGGAGAATAATGACAGCCATACAGAATATTATATTCATAAAGTAGCAGAAACTATACTAAGAATTAAGCTAAGACAAGAAGTGAGAAAGAAGATTTTTGTTGATAGGGATGACTGCAATAGGGGTATAAAGAATAGGCAAGAGGGGGTGGAATTTAGTGGAGAAAATTGGCAAAGGAACTGCAGTGTTGAGAGGAAATAACTAGAGAGGGAAAGTTAATAGAATGTGAAGAGGCCAAGAAGGCATTTGGACTGCAGGCTAGAGACTACATTCCCCATCAGGGATTGATATCAGCATTCAGGGAAGGAAAAGGGACAGTAGAGTCCTAAGTTTAAGACCTGCTCTGGTAGAGTTTTTAACTGAATCTAGAAGAGAAGCTGCTGTTAAAAAAAGAATAATTAGTCAGGCATATAAAATTGCACAATGAATATAATCAGTCCGAGGAGGTCAGAAAAGATTGGGAAAAGAGATTGGATAAGCAATTCACAAGAAAACAATGGGAGGACATATTTGTGCCTCCCAAATATGCAACAAAGTCTAGACAATTTAGGATGTTTGCTTCAAAGTATTTGCATAGGTATTTTTATACCCCAAGATGACTCCAAATAATTTTTTTCTCAGGTAAATGGCAAATGTTAGAGGTGTGATGTGGAAGAAAAATGTAACTGGGAATATATGTTTTTGGAGTGTAATGAGTTGGCAGACTTTAAAAATTCCCTACAGAGTACTCTGTCAGAAATATTGGGTGTGCAACTGGGCATAACTAAGGAAATGATTTTTTTGAGCTAAGATACAAGATTTAATTTGCCTAGACATATTAAGTCCTTGTTAACTTTAATTCTGGTGGTTGCCAAAAAAACAATTACTAGCAAATGGAAATCAAAATGTAAACCAGCTGTATTTGAAGTACTGAATATTGTAACATAGATAAAATAACTAGAAGTGGGATTTTTAGAAAAGGATAGGAACAAATTACATAGAAAGAATGGATATTGTGAGAACAAACATAGAGAAATAATGTTTTGGAGGAGGAGTGAAATTTAAGGAATGGCAGGAACTGAGCAATTTATGTAATGTATTGATACAAACATATGTATAATGTTTATAACTAGGAACATGTTAATATGGTTTGTTTTCGTTTATAAAAATGTATGTTTGCTGATGTCTTAAGGGATATAAAAACAGCAATGATCTCAGGCCTGTCTTTAGAAATAGCATTGTTCACACCCCACTTAAAGTAATTTGTTATGCTGAGTAAGTGGATTGATATAAGCAGAGTTTTTCCAGCCATATCCCAGGTCACAAGGCAACAGTAAGGATTACATGAATGGACAATTTAGAGTGGTCATTAAGCATCATGTTTTGCAGGTATGAAAAAATAAGAATGTCTTCATGACACCCACATTGCTGTAGTGAGAATATGAACAAAGAAAACACAAACACAGTTTGTTTAGCTTTTTATATTATTATTCCCCTGAAACATTTCCCCAGTCCAGTCCAATCACTTTTTCAGCTTTAAGCTTCTTCCCCTCCCAATTCTGTATGTGGCTTTAAACTGTGATACCCTTGCAGTGCATTCATGAGTGTCACTATTTCTGTTTTTCTACCTTCAGCCAAGTGAATCATTGTCCAGCAGTCTTTGCCTCCCCCACTCAGTACACACACATCTTGTGTTTCACTTCTCATGGATTATTTTCTTCCTATCTGTGAATGCAGAAAGCATTTCTCTGCCATCCTGTCGGACCGGGAACATTCTGTCACATGTCTTAGTGATCACAGTCTACCCCACATTACAGCATCTACTATTTTTTTATGATTACTAGTGTTTTTCACATTGTCTGCATGTCGGCAAGAGATTTGGAGAAATTAAAAAAGCATGATACATCATCAAGGGGTCGAAATGGAGAGATGATAAAATCAGCAAAAGGAGAGAAGTATTGCTGGAATTGAATTGTTACTTAAGTCTTGGTGAGTACCTTCACGAGGTAGAAACTGTTTTTCACAAAATCTCACTAAGATAACACTAATATATAGACTGTATGTTATCTAGCATATATCATGGACAGAAGTATGTTAAAAAATGAAGATAGCTGGGTGCACAAGTCCCAGGATAAAAAAAAAAAAAAAAGTGTCCAATCCTGGTAGGCGCACTGGTACCAGGACTGGAAAAAATGACAATGTAGAATCCTCAAGTCATGGAAATATTCCTACAATGAGGCTAGGCCAGGGGAGGATGCCCCCCCCCCACTGTTGTAGAAGGAAGTAGCAGTCCACAAAAATCACAAAAACTGATAAGTCAAAAATAGCCATACAGATGATGGAGTGGACTATTGAGGATAAGAAAGAAATTATGTATTGTTACTATTATGCAAGAAGCCCAGAATTTTCAGACAAAAGATATACAAAAAGATTGAGAGAAATTAGAGGAAAAAAATACTTCCACAAGAAAAACTGTCAGAAGCTTCAAATAAAAGTTTGTGTTCATTAATACAATAGCTGTATGAGAAACACTGTATAGACCAAGAAACCTTGTGCCGTTTGGAAAAAGAAGTGACTGAGGAAGTGCAAAATTTAAAGAAAATTTAGAGACGTTTGAAGGGTATAAAAAAGAAATATGGACATGGGAAAGAAAGAGAGATCTGATATGGTACAATATTTATGCAAAGGAGAAAGCCAAATTAGTCAACACAAAAAAAGGCACCCCCAAAGATATTCAAAGAGAAATATAGGAAAAGGCATCCAGACATGTAAAATTTCACAATAAAAAAAAATAATAAGATCACAAAGAAGGAATGCAGACCAGAAGATCAGTCAAGTAGAAGTCAAAAAATACAAGCTGAAGTTATGGAATATTTCTGAAGTGAAGGATTCAGTGCAGAAAGTCTAACACGGGTCATATCAGAGCATGATGGAACAACTAGTCCCCAAAGTAAGGAGAAACAAGCCTTATGCATTATTTATGGAAGTGATGATGTGCTTGTTTTTATTCTGAAGAAATCTACTGTGTGTTACTAGGCGAAAACAGAAAATATTTTTTCTAGACTAAATTAAAGGATTTTTTTAATGCAGCTAGACCCTGGTGTTTGGAGTGGTTTTTGCTCTGATTTTTAACACCTGGATCAGGAATTGGATTAGTTTATTTTTGGCTGTCATTGAATAATGAACCTTTTATTACAGTTTGTTTTGTATTGGAGTCTGTGAACAAATGTTGCAACTTAAACTGTGATTATTTAATGAGATATTTAAAATAATTTGTTAAGTAAAACTAATCAAAACAGTATCTCCAAAAATGAACTCAATGGACATCCATTCTAATGTTGCTAGGCTGTTTGCCCAGCAGTTCATACTAACACTACCTATCAGTACAGCATCATCAAGTTTCTTAAATTAAATATTCCATTCTCAAGTATGGTTGCCACCCGTCCCGTTGTCAGTGGGACACTCACAGGTTGAGCTTTCTCATCCCGCTTCCCGCATTCACCAACAGTGGGACTTTAAAAGTCCCGTTTTTTTCCCTTCACACTCGCAAAATTGCCGTTGCTGTGGAAAAGCCGAAAATACTTCTGTTTTTTCCACGGCAATGCGGCTATGTCACCAACCCGGACCTGTAGTTAGAGGGATTTCCTGCTAGGTCCGGGTGGTATAATTTAAACTGTAATTGGCTGAAGGGATTGGAGGGGGCGGGGATTTATCTAGAAGAGTCCAATAAAGGTCGCAGCTGTAGAGCAGTTTGTTTTAGTGCTCTACAGCTGCAAAGGGAATTAGGGAAAAAGATCTGAAAATTCAGCCAGCCAGCAAAGAAGCCAGCCTGCAAGGGAGCCTGCCAGCCAGCCAGCCCAGCCAACTAGCCATTCCAGCAGGAAAGAAGCAAGCTAGCCGAGCAAAAACTGTGATACCGGTAAGTACATAACATAGTATTTTGTGGCTTTAGTTATTTAAAATGGGAATATTGTACTTTATTTAAGTTTTTAATGTTTAGAGGTAGATGGGGATGTAGTATGCAGTATTTACATCTATGCAGTGGTTATTTTGAGATTTTTCAGTAGTAGTTTAAAATGGGAATATATTGTTGTTTAATTTTTTAATGTTTAAAGGTAGATGGGGGTGCAGTATGCAGTATTTAAATCTGTGCAGTGGTTATTTTGAGATTTTTGAGTAGTAGTTTTTAAAGGTATAAAACCTGTATGTATATGTAATTGTTATTGTTCTTGGGGGTATGATTTGGAAGCATTACTTTTAAAAGGCTGAACTGTGTGTATAGAAGTTGTTTATTTCTGGTGTTGGGCAGTAAAATATAAATTTAGTGTGATGTATTTCTATTGTCGTAGCTTTTTCTAGGTATTTTCTGTTTGCAGATAGAAAATGTTCGAGCATAGTTTGCACTTTTTTGTGTGGAAATGTGTGCAATTTAATGCTGTTTTCATGAAGTTAGGATATACTGTTTGGATAATTTTACCTGTTAGTTCTTGCAAGTCAATGTGTATGTGGTACAAGACTACATTTTGAGGGGGAATGTAACAGTTAATGTAGTGTATTTATTATTCTAGTAGGTACATGTTGCCAACTAGCTGAAGCTGTTTCAAGATTGTTTTATTTATACTTATAAATGTGTGCATCTAATTTTTTATGCATTTTTAATAAGGTTAAAATGTCCTGCTTTGCTTGTAATGTGAATATGGATTTCCTGTTTTTACTTGGGCCTGTTTATTACATCGCTGTGCTGGGTAAATTACTCTTAATTTCTATGTTTTGAGGTAAAAGGAGCCCATGAAGTCTGCTGTACATTGTAGTTTATTTTACTTCTCTTGCAAAAAGTATTTTTAAAAGTTAAAATGTTTACAGACTTTTTTTCCTGTTTATTTTTTTTTTGCGGATGCATGCTCAGAAGTTAATGCAGTGTATTTGAGAGTGTGCTAAACCATGCCATTGTTACACGGTAGTTTGCTTTTATAAGTAGCAAAGTTTGTATTTTGTGTTTTAGTGGTGTCTTTAATAAACTTACAATGTCCTGTTTTCATTATAATCTGATTATGACCATTGCTGCTGTTGGGCATGTTCATTAATAGATCATTACGCTGTGTAAATTAGTGCCATACATTTCTTTTAACTGCTGTGGTCAAAAGCTAAATCAGGTTTATGGTATCCACTGTGCATTCTCACTCATTTTAGTGTTTTTTTGGTTCAGTGAATGTGGTTAACTTTTTTTTCTTGAGGGGTGGGGTGAGGTGGGCAGTTCGGTGGTAAAAATAATGCATTTCATTTTCTACAAGCTGTTTTAGTTAGTTTTCAATGACCAAAATGCCCCCTACATTACCTCATTTACTATTTGACCTTTTTCAAACTATTTGTAATAACTATTTTCTGCTCCACTCGGTTCTTTCGCATGCCAATGTTTTTTGAGCCAGTTATTTTGAGTGCCAATGTTTTTCAAGCCAGTTCTTTCAAGTGCCAATGTTTTTAAAGTTAGTTCTTTTGCATGCCAATGTTTTTTAAGCCAGTTTTTTTGTGTGCCAATGTTTTTCGAGCCAGTTATTTTGCATGCCAATGTTTTTCGAGCTAGTTCTTTTGTGTGCCAATGTTTTTCGAGCCAGTTCTTTTGCGTGCCAATGTTTTTCGAGCCAGTTTTGTGTGCCAATGTTTTTTGAGCCAGTTCTTTTGCGTGCCAATGTTCTTTGAGCCAGTTCTTTTGTGTCCCAATGTTTTTCGAGCCAGTTCTTTTGCGTGCCACTGTTTTTCGAGCCAGTTCTTTTGTGTGCCAATGTTTTTTGAGCCAGTTCTTTTGTGTGCAGATGTTTTTCAAGCCAGTTCTTTTGTGTGCCAATGTTTTTCGAGCCAGTTCTTTTGTGTGCCAATGTTTTTTGAGACAGTTCTTTTGTGTGCCAATGTTTTTCGAGCCAGTTTTTTGTGTGCCAATGTTTTTCGAGCCAGTTCTTTTCCGTGCCACTGTTTTTCGAGCCAGTTCTTTTGCATGCCACTGTTTTTCGAGCCAGTTCTTTCGTGTGCCAATGTTTTTTGTGCCAGTTCATTTGTGCCTACAGCAGTATGTTACTGCACCCTACTAACACAGTTTTGGTAAATATGTTGCATATCAGGTAAGTACAGATTCAAGCATAAAGAGAGCAGCAGCTTCATCACAGTCAACCAGCAGCAAGAGAATGTGCAAGTGGCAGGATGTTTGGAAAACAGAATTCGACTGGATCGAGAGATGCAGTGATGTCAAAGCATTCTGCAGGTGCTGCGAGAGAATTTCTAGTGACCCACAGTGGAAGAAACGATGGCGCATGACATGAGGCAACTGAACAACATAAGACTGCTATTCTTCAAGCTAAATCCACTCACCTGATGACAAAGTGGGCAAGGAACGCAAACCTTGAGGGACCAGAACTTAGGATCATTGCAGCAGAAGCCTCTGAGGTGTTCCATGCTGTTAAGCACAATATTTCCCATAACAGCTTGGACTGTGCAGTAAAGTTGGCCAGCCAGTTGTACAGTGATTCGGATACTGCAAAGAAACTATCTTGTGGAAGAACCAAGGCTGAAGCCATAGTTGAAAATGTTTTGGGACTGCACTCATTGGAATGCCTCCTGCATGACCTTCAAAAACCAGGCACTTCATTTGCAATTTCATCAGATGCTTCCAACAAGAGGAACATAAAATTATTTCCACTTGTTGTGAGGTATTTTTCTAAAGAAGAAGGGGTGGTGAATGGCCTTTTGAACTTCTATGAAGACCCTAATGAATCTGCACTGGCTGTTTCACAGCAAATTTCCAACATTATGGAAAGGCACTCCTTGCCCTGGAACAGCATTTCAGCTTATGGGGCTGATAATGCCAGTGTGAACTATAGGAAGAAATCTGGTGTGTATACCAGATTAAAAGAAAAGTGCCCATCACTCCAGAAGGCTAACTGTGTTGCCCACATCATTCACAATGCAGCCAAAAAAGCTGCAGCACAACTACCGTACGACGTGGATGTATTTGTAATGAGACTTTTCAGCCACTTCTCAGGTTCTGCCACAAGGACCTGATACTTGAAAGACTTCTTTGAGTTTTGTGGCATGGAATTTGAGAGTCTGTTAAGACATGTGCCAACAAGGTGGCTGTCACTACTCCCAGCCATTGAAAGAGTAGTTAAAAATCTCCCAGTGCTCCAGTCCTATTTCCTCTCCCAGGGAGAAGAGGAGAACCCCCGGCAGATATGGCAGTGCTTTTCAGCTAATGAACATGGTGAGAATGAATTGCCTACGCTGCCCCCGTACTATTTTCACTTTCTCTGTGCTGTTCTTGTTGATTTTAATGAACATATAAGTACATTAGAAAAATCAGCACTTGGAAACTTTTTGTGTAATGGTCTCTCTGAAGCAAAAACTGCAGGCAAGAGCTAAAGGTGCTTTCTTTGGAGGGAAACTTAGGGCACTTATGAGCACATTAGCACTTATGAGCACTTCTGCTAACAAACTGAAAAGAGACTTCATTGTGTTCTTGGAGACAGCAGTGAAATACCTGGAACAGTGGTTTGATTATACTGAAAGCAACTACTTGTTTACACTATCTAAATTATCTCTAAATGAACCCTTTGCTTTCAGTGACTTACTTAATGTGACCACTGCCCTGAGTCTGCAGGATGTAGATGAAGATTATTTTTTTAGGGACTACTTGGCAATTAGGCCCTTTCTGGAACGGTTATGTAACACAAGCTTGACCCCAGGAGAGAAGTGGCTGAAGCTTTTCAAAGAAGGGCCTGAACTGACTACACTATATCCGGTAATTGCTAAGGTTTTATCTATACCGACCTCAAACGCATTTGCAGAAAGAGTTTTTTCTTTGGTGAAATGTAAATGGACAGATGTGCGAAACCAATGTAGTGTGGACTTGTTAAAAGCTGAACCAATGATGACTGTAAATTACCGGATGAAATGTTGTGACTTTTATTCAAATATTATTTCAAATCGGGCCCTTCTTCTAGCCATAAAATCAAATTCAAAATACACTTTAAAAATAAAAGTGATTTAGGGTACTAGTGTGCAGTATGAAGTACTAGGATGCAGTTTGTAATTTTGTGTTCTTTGTTTAGCATTAATTTGCTAGTGTGCAGTAGGTAGTACTAGGGTACAGTATGTAGTTTTGTGTTTTTTCTTTGCTTTAGCTTTAATTGATAATAAAAAGTCTTAATTTTATACTTGGCTTGTATGTGGTATGTAGATTTTTTTAAGTTTTCTTTCTGAGTAGTCATGGTTGGTTTATGATTTTTTTTTTACTTTTTAAATACACAGGTGTCTAATGAGTAGTGTGTTTTTTATTCCTTTAAAGTTTATTTACTGTTACAACTGAGTAATGTGTGTTTTTGCAGTAATAGTTCACTTCATTTAAATGGTTTGAGTTTTCAGTAATATGCTGTAATGTCACAATGTTGTATCCTTAACTGTAATACTGCATCTCCTTTAACACCTCTGGTGATGCCATGAGGGGTGTGGCCAGTGTCATATTGACCACACCCCCTATCATATTGGCCACACCCCCATGTCCCACTTTGGCCTTGTTAAAAGGTGGCAACCCTATTCTCAAGGACAACAATAAGGAGTTTATCCTTTCATAAAATCTTTAATCTCCTATCTTTTAATTTTCCAGGAATAAATGGCACCATTAATATTAAGTGTTTTTTTTTTTTAAAGATAGGATATTAAATATTTTACCTTCCAGGTAGTAATACCAAGTCTTATGGTATCTAACCTATGTTATTGATTTTAATTAATACCTCAGTGAATGTTAATTTATGTGAAATGTGGACAATTTGGTTCGAAGTTTATATAAATTTACATCAATATTGTTAGTTCTTTGTTCTGATGAAGTCCTTATTGGATGAAAGCGGAGATTAAAGTTGTACGATAAAGCTTTTGGTATTATTTTCTCCTGAGTGTTCAGTGAAATGTTTGTATTATAGTAAACTGACTTGCTCAAGATCTCTCAGAAGGCAAAGGGAATCAAACCCTGTACCACAGGACAATAGCTTAAAGCTTTAACCCTCAATTCCAACTGCCAATCATCTACCATACAGATTAGAGAAATCTTATTTGTGGTGCCTTTATTGTCCAACATCATAGATTCTTGAATTATTGTATTACAATTTATCTACTTCTTAAAAATGGACAAAGTAGTCTCTAAGCGAAAGTTCCTTCCATGTAAGAATATGATTTTTCTCCGTTCTACTTGATAATTTGGATTTCTCCCAGGAAGCTGCTTTAGGACCCCTTTTATTTTCACTTTTCATAAACTATTTTAGTATTACTCTAAAAACTATTCTAGCAGTATTCTGTACTGATAACATGATAATTTGTGCATCAGACAATTATTCAATGTAAACTCCATTTTATCTTTTAATCATTGTACACCCTGACTGGTTTAGCTGCACAGGACTTTCTATAAACCCTCAAAGCATTGGCTACAACTTTCACCATTAACTATAGACTCTTATATGTCCTTATTATCTGGGCTCCATTCCCCATTAATTAGGATGATTCTTAAAGCGCATTAATCATTTTAAACATTGTGGTTTCTGATTTGAACCCTCCTCATCAACCTTCTTATGCTGTCTTAATACTGTCTGTTACCTTAGCAGTGTGATTGCCAGCTGCTATAAAACAGTCCGTTTCTTAACCTCAGAAGCTAAAGCAGCTATAGGAAAGGTTGTCATTAATCTTTTTATTGAATACAACATATATATGATTATAGCACATTCTTTTTAGAACTGTAATAGACCTCAACTTTTGTTAAATAAAATTTGCAGATTTATAGATAGAGTATCATGAGAAGAACACCACTACACGAATCTTACTAAATCCAAAATATTGTCCATCATTCAGACAACTAATTGTTTTCTTTCCTTTTGGTTAATCCCTGCAGATTATCAGGCAATTGTTCCCTTAGCCATCCTATAGACCCATTCATTCCACGGGCATGAGAACCTACAACCCATTTGTTCCCTCACTAGAGAACTGACCAAGCCTGCAGTAGTAGCCCTTATCTTCCCACTAGGGATATTTTTAATGTAAACCCAAGCATTCCACATACACGCCTGAAGTATCGAAGGGGTTGGTGTGCAAGGGCCTTCTGCAGTGTAAGTATTTAACTCTGTATGTACATAACTAAATGCCCCCCACAGATAGCACCTCTGAGTGATGCCTATTCTGGGGGGATTCAGTGTCATGTAGTTTGCTCCAACACATTCTTTTCCACTGAACAGAGGTGAACAGTCATTCCTCTTCTCCCATGCACCAGTTCCAACAGGTGCCTGAGCTGCTAAACAGACTAGTTAGGACTTTATCCTTCCATGTCAGTAGTGCTAGCTTCAGGCAGCTAGTATTGCTTATTGTACCTTCTTTTTACAAAAATCTTTTATATACTCGTATCCTTTCCTTGGGTTTTGGTGGGTATTCATACTCCTGGTGTTTGCAGTTGCACAGTGGTTACCTGCAACTAGCACAGTTATGTCTATATGCAAATATACTGAGCACAATTTATTTTCAATGGCTACAATGATGAGAAAGCCTGTGCAAGGAAATGCCCACTTTGTAAAACTGCTTAAAATGGGAAAATAATGATTTAGTTATGCGGAAGTTAATACATTAAAGTGTAAAGTCTTGACTGACTTTGGATTTTTTTTTTTAAGTTGTGGACAAGTATGGCTGTGTGCAAGCCCACATCAACTAATGGCAGGAAGTTAAGGCAAGCAGCATGCAGTGCAGCTAATCAGAATAAATTTTTAAAAATATAAAGGGGTTTTATATATTGCCTGTAGGGTTTCCTTATGTGTACACTCTGATTGCTTTATTGAAATATGTGAAAGAAAAGACAGGAAAGATGGAAAATATGGAGACATAACAATGAGTCACACGGAAGGAGCACATTATGAGGGTTATGCTTGAGAAGGTGGGAGAGGAGAGGTTCTGTTTTTGGTAAGGATAGACCCTCCTTATTTTTCAATTTTTTTATATAAGAGGGAAGTTTGGGAAAGAAGTAGGGTAGAGAGTGTAGGAGAGAGGATTAGGGAAGGAGGGAGGTGAAAAGGAGTTAAAGCCAGGCCTACACTGATCCACAGGGCCTCAAATGTTTTCACTGCTTGATGGTTGTGCAGCGGAAGACCCTGATGTTGAGGGGGTGGAGGCCTATGGTGGCTTGGTGGTCAGAAATTACATGGGGAGTGAGTCTTGCACCTACTGAAGAAGGTCCTGCATGGGCTGAAGGTGCCTGTCCACTGCCACTCCACCATATCCTCTGCCAGGTCCCAAAGCTAATCTGGTTTCATGGCCTAGCAGGATGCCTACAGGACCGGAGCCACCTCTCTGGCCTAGTAAGGATGTCCCTGGGTAGGCAGAGGAGGAATGTTCACTAACCTGGGAGGAACACAGTTGGGCTGCTTCTAGGATCTCTGGATCTTTGGAAGAATGAATATAAATTGAAGAGTAAGGAAAAAAAGAAATGCAAAATAATGAATAATTAAAATAAAAAAAGAGGGAAGATACAAAGACACACAAAATGGAGACAATAAATTCAGTCATAATTTGGTGTCACATCAGTATATACTTCATTGACAGTGCTTAATTAGCATCTAATAAGCAGGTGAAAGAAAAGAAATGTAACTACATTTTTACAGTGAGAAAATATTATGTCAAATGATACTGACACGCATCTAACAAGTAGATGTAAAATATGAAATGTGGGTTGTTTATTTATTTATTTATTAGACATTTGTTAACTGGGTTGGTCCAACTGAGCTAGAGGCCCATTTTCAGTGGAGACCCTAGGAGAAAATCTCCAGAGATTTTACAGACACAAAAAACAAATTTTAACATAGTTAGTAATTAATCACAACACAATTCAAAAAGCAGTAGTAATGCAATTACAAATAATTAAGATTTGCAGAAACAAAATGTGAACAAGATAAGAATACAAAGCTTAGAATGATAATAGTTGTTATATCAGCAATTTTTTTAATGTTATTTCTTCCTTGTAGCAGACAGGAAAAATAGAAATGAAACAATACCTCAAAAAAACAAAAGTTTGCATAGAGCTAGGTATGAGATACATTATGTCACTGTATTCAGCTAACTATGTGCAGTTTATTCCTGGTTTGGGAGGGCATGAGGAGGTGTAATGGGTTAGGTAGGGGCATAACAGGAGCAATAATATGCTAAGTAAATGTAGTCTGAGCTCTTTTTTGAAGTGCTTAGGGTGGGAGATAGTTTTTATATGTCAGGGGAGTTTGTTCCATACTTGGGCAATGCTGAATTCATAAAGTAGTTTTCCAAAATGAAAATGTATAAAAAATACCAGCTCGACATGGCAGACTATAAAAACAGAACTTTTGTTAAAATAACTAAACAGAGTGAGTGCTTTCACAGTCTTCCAACTGCTTCCTCAGACTAAAGAAACGCAATCACATTATCATTTTCAATATATGCCCTAACCAATCACATATCTAATATCCATTCTAATTAATAACTTCACTATCATGAAGTAAGAGATACTAAAAAGAGTTTCATATCAAATCACTATGTCAGAGATGAATATTTTAAACATATAATTGAATAATAAAAAAAGAATTATCTCATATTTACATACTTAAAAAACACAACATACATAAACTTTCAATGCTTCAGTGGTCTAGCTTTTAAAAATGGTGTCAATGACAGCTTGCTATTTAAACCAGGTAGTTTATCTGCATTAAAAAATAAAATCCGTTTTTGTTCTGCTGTCTCTGTGATATTCCTTATATCACCCCTCTTATTCCTTCAGTAATAACTTCTAACATAAAAAAATGAAATACTTGACCTCTTCCTTCCTTAATAACATGTTGTGCCAATGCATTTGTCTCTTTGGCATTCCTAATATTCCTATAATGTTCCAACCAATATTTAAACTGATAATGTGATTGTGTTTCTTTAGTCTGAGGAAGTGGTTGGAAGACTGTGAAAGTGCTCACTCTGTTTAGTTATTTTATTAAAAGTTGCTGTTTTTATAGTCTGCCGTGTCGAGGCAGTATTTTTTATACATTTTCATTCTTCTTTGTTTTATTTTACTAGTCTCAGTACTTGGGTCATGGATTTTATTACTTTAATTCAATAGTTTTCCAAAATATTTGTTGGGTTTATAAATGTCAAGGAGTTGTTGATTTGATGTATGGAGAGTACAGTTTGGGGTATAATAGGATACCATGGAGGATAGGGAGATGCAGGAAGTAGGTTTGTGTAGTACAGAGTGTATGGTTTGAAACTGAGACATCTGGAGTATTTGGGGAATTCTAGCCATTTAAGAGAGTTGAGTGCCAGGCAGTGGTGTGAGTTGTGTAAAGAGTTAGTGGCAAATCTGGCTACTTTATGGTAAATTTGTTGGAGTTTGGAAATATGTGTGGAGTGAAGGGAAGTGAGAATTGGGGCTGCATAAAGAAGCGAGGGAAGGAGGAGAGCTTGAGCTGCAGAGAGTCTAGCTTCTGAGTTAAGAAATGTCTTATTTCGGTAAAGTAGACCTAGTTTTTGGTGTTTTTTTATATTTTGCTGAATATGGAGATTAAATTTAAGTTCATCATCAATAATTGTGGCTAGGAGCTTTGTGTGGGGTTCGGCTAGGATGGGGGTCTTCTCAAGGGATGTGATGAGAGAGAGGTCTAGGAAGGAATAGTAAGAGTTTAGGTTTTTTTTTTGGATTTAAGATGAGCTGATTTTTGGTGAACCATGTTTCAATGGACAGGAAGGAGCCTTGGGTTTGTGTGCGGAGGTCATATAAGTTGATGGAGATGGAAATAAGCGTAGAATCTTCGGTGTACTGAATGAGGGTGGACTGTTTACAGGAAGTATGTACAGCTCGTTTATGAAGATATTAAACAGAAGGGGGCCTAGGATGGATCCTTGGGGGACACCACATTTTATAGGTAGAAAGGAGGAGCAGGAAGTGAGCCATGTGACAGATTGCTGCCTGTTGGAAAGATAGTTGGTAAACCAGGAAAGAGAGGTAGTGGAAAGATGTAGATCATTGAGTTTAGAGAGGAGTAAGGGGTGGAAAACAGTGTTGAAAGCTTTGGAGAGGTCGAGGAAAAGGGAGGATACAAGTTTGGTGTTGTCTCTGGCCTCAGCTACTGTGTGGGTAAAAGCCAACAGTGCAGTAGAAGTACTGTGGTTTGGTCTGACACCATGCTGGGTATGAGTCAGTAGGTTTTCCTGAAGGAGAAAATTAAGTAGTTGAGTACGGATGCACTTTTCAAGTATTTTCAGTAGAGGGTAAAGTATGGCTATGGGTCTGTAGTTTGATGGGTCAGTAGAATTACCACCTTTATGCAGTGGGATGGTGTAAAAGGCTTTGAAATGTCAGGGATCTATTTCTGAGTAGGGATACAGGGTAGTCAATGGATTCTGCAGCAAATTTGAGAAAGACAGGTGGTAGGTGATCTGCAGAGGGAGAACAAGGTTTGAGTTTAAGCAGGAGTGATTTAACATAGGCTGTGGGAACGGGTCTCAGGGAGAAGAGAGTGTTGTTTGGAGTAGGGGTATTTGGAGAAGGGTTAGAGTTAAGATTTGTTTGTGTTAGTTTTTGGATGGTATCAATGAAGTGATTATTGAGGAGGGTAGTAGATTCCAGTGGGGTATTGCTAGGGAATGGGGAGGGGGTGGATGGGTTGCTGGAGTGGAGGATCTTGTTTAGGGTGGCCCAGAATTTTATTGGGTTAGATATTCAGTCAAATTGGGGTGAGTTGTAGAAGGACTTTTTATCCTTATTGACAAGTTTCTTGGTGAGGTTGCGTAGCTCTTTATAGTTTTGGAGGAGGGCGAGCGTTTTGGTTTTAGCCCAGGCTTTCCAAGCACCATCTCTTTTGTGCATTAGAGCTCGGGTTTCTTTGGAGAGCCAGGGGGCATAGTTGGCTTTTGTTCTGATTTTCTGAGTAGGGACTAGTGAGTTGAGAATATCTAGAAAAATTCTATTAAATGTAAGAACAGCATCACTGAGGGGGAGTTGCTGGTGGAAGGACTAGTTTATGTTACCCAGAGTGGAGTTAAATGAGTTGGCATTAAAGTTAGTGAGTTTGCGACATTCGTGATAGGAGTAAGATTTGGGTGACTGGGGAGAATATCTTTGGATGTAGGTGGGAGGTGATCAATTAAGCTGTCAGGTTGGATGCAGGGCTTGTAGTAGAGGTGTGGGGTGTTTGTAAGGATACAGTCTAGTATAGGACTAGTAGATGAGGTTTAGTGCATGTGTGTGGGGGATGTAATAAGGGGATGTAATAAGGCTTTACAGAAGACACTTAATTTCTGCAAAAAGACTGAACACTGTAGCCTGCATTAAGTTGTATGCAGGTCATTCAGTTGCCAGTTTGCTCCTACCAAAACTCTACCTAGGGTGTGGTGGCTAACTTTGATCAGCCATCTTGTACATGCAGCAAGTATTTCAGAAATAATGACTGTCTTACAAAATTAAGAAATGATTTGAGACCTACACTGAAGAAAGTATTTTTAAAAGCTTTATAACTGTCATATAAATAATATCAGTAGTAATTACTGTACATTTTAAGTATATATGTGTATATCTGTTTGTGTGTCTGTGTGTATGTATGTGTATATCTCTCTCTCTCTCTACACACACACACACACACACATATATATATATATATATATATATATATATATATATATATATATAAAGAGAGAGAGACGTGTGTGTGTGTGTGTGTGTGTGTGTGTGTGTGTGTATATATATATATATATATATATATATATATATATAGGTTTACTATCATAAATTTGAAAATCAGAAAAAAATGTGTCTGCATTTTCAAATTTATACATCGGAAATGAACATTTCCGAATCAACCTAAAGTCGAAAACAGCTGTGTATTGTCAAAAATGTCGCTCGCGACATTTACGGCAATACACAGCACTCCCACCCATCCCGTAACTACCTACCTACCTAGCCTAAACTCACAGTTATGCAGGGGGGCAAGCCCCCCTGCACCCCCCCACACCCCCCCACCTTAATATTCCAATTCCAAGATCGCACTACAGTGAGGAAAGGGTTGTATTTCCCTAACCGCACTGTACCGCGATCTGTTGTTCGAATACTTCATAGCCGTGCAAGTGCACGTCGGCATTGTGATGGTAAACCATATATATATATATATATATATATATATATATATATATATATCTTTATCTTTACCTAAACCTTTCTGCATATATAGTATATATATTTGCATTCACACATGCATTTATAGCTGAAGATAGCGACAATGATCTAACATAAATTTCCACTATTACTATACCATTATTTTAAAACCTATGTAAATTAGCAGGAAAAATGAAAATGTAGAAATACTTACTGTAGAACTCTGTCCTTCTTGTCTGAACCTGCAAAACCTACTCAGCTAGCTAATCGGCCTTTCACCTATACAGGTTGTCATACATGTGCTGACACTGGTACCTTGAACAAGTGATTCCTGTCAGGGATGACATGTGATCACCCAACTCCTGCCAAATGTCAATTTTCTCCCACTCGGTGTCGACTACCACATATTTCCAATTTCTGCAGGTATGACTCCTGCAAGTAGAAGACCATGATCTTAGTCTCCTTCTCTGACCAGCTTGAAGCTCAACTTTGTGCCTTCACACATGCTGCCATAATTAGAAGTGCCAAAACCAAAGTGATGAATGTAAGTGCATAAGTATAGGACAGAGGTTCAGAGGATGGGAACCACACCTTCTGAAGTGTGACATCACCATGCTCTACCCAACTATATGTGGGAATTACCCACAGAAGTGATAATAGTGTCAAGTTTGGTTTATTGATTGCACTTAGTCATATGGAAGTGTGTGTGTGTGTGTGTGTGTGTGTGTGTGTGTGTGTGTGTATATACACACACACACACACACACACACATATATATATATATATATATATATATATATATATATATATATATATTTTTTGTTAATGCATATGTGCATCTTATTTTGGTATGAGAAGGGAACTCAGTAATCAGTCCATTAATCTAACGTGCTCATATGTATGTTTGCTTAAGCAGAATAATGGTTTGACGCAAATTCCACAATAAAACCAAATAATTCAGCAGCAGGACTTATGGACAAACAGTTTTTTTACCAAGTTTAGTGCTTTCATCAGTAAAGTTGACTTCATCAGAACAATTAACATAGGCAGTCATGAACATTTAAATACAACACAAAGTAATGCAATAGGCTAAAATCTAACCAATCAATTTCAAAACTACGGAATAGATTAATAAATTAATAGATTTAAAAAAAAAATTTGTTTTTAGATTAGTATTAAATTGCAATGAAATATACTCTTACCTAAAATTGATATTAGTTAAAACTTCATATTCTTAAAAAATGTATGATTACAAAAGTTTTTTTTTTTAAATTACAAAATTTGTTATACAACCTTAGAGATTCCAATGAAAAATAAATAAACAAGGTATCCAAGTGAAAATTTTAATAAAGAAAGGCTGTTGTAAATGAATTATCTATACTCTCTCAGCCCTTTCTTTTAAAGCAGGAACAATGGATATAAAATCATTCAAACCTGGGCATAGGTTAGCTGCCAAATGTAGTTGCCACATAAGCTCTTTCTTATTGAGAAAATTCTGCCAATCCCCACCTCTAGGGTTGATCTCTACATGGTCAAGAATACCAAATTTAAAACCAGAAAAATCAGGACATGTTTTACTATGTCTATATAGTGCATTGGTTTATTTTGCTTTATTAATATCCTAAACATGTTCATACAGCCTGGACTTTAAAGCCCTCTCAGTCTTTCCCACATAGAACCCAGTGCAGGTGTTACACTTTGCCAAGTAGACTATCTTACTAGTAAGACAGTTTCCCTTTTTAAAAAAAACACTGTATCCTTATTCCTGTTATCTAAAGTTAAACTGCTAACCTGCATAATAAACTTACATTGCGAACAGCGACCACAGGCCTTAGTAAATTCATGTAAATTGTGAAGTCTAATACCGGAACTACCCTCTAAAGTCAACTTCAAGTTACGACCCACCTTGGTGCAAAACAATGGTCTTTCCCCCACAGATCGTAAAATATCCCGATCGCCCTGAAAAATATTCCAATTTTTTACAAAGAATGCTTCTAATATCATTATAAAAAGGGCTGTATTGTATAACACAGGCATGAAGAAAGTTACTGACTGTACAATCCCCTTTTCCTATGGATTTGGGTGGGGTTTCAACCAAACCCCCTACCCAATAATAGTTGATATTTAGAGCCCCACTCCTTCAAAACTTCTTGGAGTATAATTTCCACCATTTCCAAAGGATATCCCCTTTCTAAAAACATGTTGGTTAGGTTTTTAAACTCCTCAATGACATCTTCAAAATGTGAAGTCATCTGGGAAATTCTAGTAGCCTGTCTTTTAGCAATACTTTTTTTTCTGAAAAAGGGGGCGATGGCTATTGAATGAAGATAAGAATTGCAAAGGGTTTACTTTTGTTACACCCTAGATCTAAAACCATCAGAATCTTTAATAATAGTGGTGTCTAAATAATGCATTTCTTTATCATGAACTTCATAGGTACATTTAAGATAATTGGTGGTACTATTGAGATATTCAATGAATCCATGAATGGCATCCCTATTTCCCTTCCATAAAATAAAAATGCCATCCAGGTACCTACTATATAGTAAAACATCAGAATAAAATCTACTAGGAAATACATACTCCTGTTCCCATCCCAATAGCACAATATTTGCGTAAACGGGGGTGCATGCTGCCCCCATTGCAACCCCCTGAATTTGTTGGTAGTATTGTCCTTTGAAAAAAACATAATTGTTGTCTAATATTATACCCATAATTTCACAAACAAGCTGCACATTTCCCGGGGATAATTTGGAATGTAAAAACAACATTACTTCAAAATAGCCAAAACCCTCATTGAGTATTGAAGTATTGCTTGATATACAACTGTATACAAGGAAAGTGAATTTTCATCTTTTATTCCCATCCACTAACAGTAGTGCAGTGGTTCAGAAAGCTACATCTTTGAGAAAAAATAGTGTTTACAATCCCCCTTTACATCCTTTGGTAGCTAGTTTCGAAAAAGTAGTGAAGGAAGATGTTTATCAACTATAGTCTAATAATAAGAAATTTTAGCAGAATTTGAATCAGAAGGAGAAGGACTTGTTAATTTCATTAAGACAAGATAAAAGTGTTTTTATAATGGTCCCTGACAAGGGTGGGGGGATTGTGATTTTCCTTAGTGAAGATTACATAAATATTATGCAGACCATTTTGTTCAAAGAAGATATTTATTTACAGGTTTCCAAGAATCAAATTAATATTTCCTATCAGAGAATAGATAGTTTCCTGGAAGAATACCTATTGGAACAAAGGATTAGTCAAGAAACCTATCAATTCTTATTGAATTCCTTTCCCAAAGTTCCAAGTTTGTTTGGCATCCCTAAGGTTCACAAAAATGTTTTTGCAGCACCCTTTAGACCCATAGTGGCAGCAGGGGGATCCAAGACCCATAACGTGGCAGTTTTTGTGGACCAAATGGTTAAACATGTGGTTGAAGGGATGCCTCATCTTATCAAAGATTCTTTGGAATTTTTGGGGCAAATTAAGCCGGACCTTTGGAGCCCGGATGTTAGGTTTTTGACTATTGATGTTCAGGATTTATTTTCCTGTATTCCCAGGAATGATGGTTTTGGCTATTTTGAAGAAATGTTGTTTTTACATTCCAGATTATCCCCGGGAAATGTGCATCTTGTTTGTGAAATTATGGGTATAATATTAGACAACAATTATGTTTTTTTCAAAGGACAACACTACCAACAAATTCAGGGGGTTTCAATGGGGGCAGCATGCACCCCAGTTTATGCAAATATTGTGCTATTGGGATGGGAACAGGAGTATGTATTTCCTAGTAGATTTTATTCTGATGTTTTACTATATAGTAGGTACCTGGACGACATTTTTATTTTATGGAAGGGAAATAGGGATGCCATTCCTGGATTTATTGAATATCTCAATAGTACCACCAATTATCTTAAATTTACCTATGAAGTTCATGATAAAGAAATGTATTATTTAGACACCACTATTATTAAAGATTCTGATGGTTTTAGGTCTAGGGTGTATCGAAAGCAAACCTTTTGCAATTCTTATATTCATTTCAATAGCCATCATCCCCTTTTTCAGAAAAAAAAGTATTGTTAAAGGACAAGCTATTAGAATTTCCCAGATGACTTCACATTTTGAAGATGTCATTGAGGAGTTTAAAAACCTAACCAACATGTTTTTAGAAAGGGGATATCCTTTGGAAATGGTGGAAATTATACTCCAAGAAGTTTTGAAGGAGTGGGGCTCTAAATATCAACCATTATTGGGTAGGGGTTTGGTTGAAACCGCCCCCAAATCCATAGGAAAAGGGGATTGTACAGTCAGTAACTTTCATCAAGCCTATGTTATACAATACAACCCTTTTTATAACGATATTAGAAGCATTCTTTGTAAAAATTGGAATATTTTTCGGGGCGATCAGGATATTTTATGATTTGTGGGGGAAAGACCATTGTTTTGCACCAAGGTGGGTCGTAACTTGAAGTTGACTTTAGAGGGTAGTTCTGGTATTAGACTTCACAATTTACATGAATTTACTAAAGCCTGTGGGCGCTGTTTGCAATGTAAGTTTATTATGCAGGTTAGCAGTTTAACTTTAGATAAAAGGAATAAGGATACAGTGTTTTTTTAAAAAGGGAAACTGTCTTACTAGTAAGATAGTCTACTTGGCAAAGTGTAACACCTGCACTGGGTTCTATGTGGGAAAGACTGAGATGGCTTTAAGGTCCAGGCTGTATGAACATGTTTAGGATATTAATAAAGCAAAATAAACCAATGCACTATATAGACATAGTAAAACATGTCCTGGTTGTTCTGGTTTTAAATTTGGTAATCTTGACCATGTAGAGATCAACCCTAGAGGTAGGGATTGGCAGAATTTTCTCAATAAGAAAGAGCTTATGTGGCAACTACTTTTGGCAGCTAACCTATGCCCAGATTTGAATGATTTTATATCCATTGTTCCTGCTTTAAAAGAAAGGGCTGAGAAAGTATAGATTAATTCATTTACAACAGCCTTTCTTTATTAGATTTTTCACTTAGATACCTTGTTTATTTATTTTTCATTGGAATGTCTAAGGTTGTATAACAAATTTTGTAATTTAAAAAAAAACTTTTTATAATCATACATTTTTTAAGAATATGAAGTTTTAACTAATATCAATTTTAGGTAAGAGTATATTTCATTGCAATTTAATACTAATTTAAAAACACATTTTTTAAAAAATCTATTAATTTATTAATCTATTCCGTAGTTTTGAAATTGATTGGTTAGATTTTAGCCTATTGCATTACTTTGTGTTGTATTTAAATGTTCATGACTGCCTGTGTTAATTGTTCTGATGAAGTCAACTTTATTGATGAAAGCACTAAACTTGGTGAAAAAACTGTGTGTCCGTAAGTCCTGCTGGTGAATTATTTTGGTTTTAATCTTTGTTTTTTTTTCGCCCGTTTTGCCACGATTTTTTGGTTTTTACAAATTCCACAATGTCGTTATGATTACGCATTGCTAAGTTATGGCAGCATAAATTTTAAAGTAGGTACTCTTTTTGTAATTACTATTTTGTAAGTGAAATGCATTAATAACATGTGTAATTGGTGTTATATGGTTTTAGTTAAACTAAGTGATTGTTAAGAAGGCATTTCCAATCTAAATGTTAACTTTATCCAGATTTCATTTTATATACTGTGGGACAGTTAGATTTAATGGAGGTATGCTTTGCACATCTGCTTGTTCCCATGGTCAGTGCCGCTTAGTGTAGGTCATCCATGACCTCCTGACATCTGTCTATGCCTATGAGACCAGATGCACCAAAGTATATCACTGTGATTCTTAAAGATCAGCACGGTTGAGCTTCATTTGCATGAGAAAAGTATAAATGATCCTAAATTTCTGAAAGTAATGATAAAGACAGCATATTTAGCTGCTGGCAGCTGAGCTTGGTAGTAATTGCTGTGGGAAGGTGGAAACTTTTTAAAGGAAGTTAAAAGCAACTTTATACTTATAAATTATTGGCAAGATATGCAAATTTAATTTAATGGATAATTTACTTTCAAAAAATAATTTTTTTAATTGTAAAGTGAATGTTAAATGCAATTGATATATAACAATAGCAGCAGGGGTGGTAATGACTAGAGTTGTGAATTTGCAGCCATCATTTATTAGCTGTGCGTAAATGGCAGAGTAACATCTACAGGAAATATAAGGGGAGGCCACTGGGTATTTTATTCTGTGTAGATCTGGTTATGTCAACTATAGCTGGAAATGATAGACACTTGTAGATTTCTTTCATTTGTTGATCATGTTGTACAGGTTACTGGTGAAAAAGTTTATCTGGACATTGAACAGTTTTGAAGTCTGTTTTACTTTAGTAATATGAATGTCATCTGCTGTCCAATAACTTTAGTGACATTATTACAGTTGTACTCATTCTTTATGTTAATGACAATATGATTTTGCTTTGAACCTAGCATGTTCCTGCAGGTATGGTTTGGAAGGGGACTTCGGTGTTAGAACTGCAGGAATGCTCCCAGTGCTGTGCTGCACGAGTAATGAGTGGGTTTCATTTCTGTAAATCAAGCTTCACTGGGTTACTCCTGTTTGTTGTTTTAGGTGACTGTATAATTCAGCAGCAGGGATCCAAACAAAGTGAGTCATGGTACATATTGTTTTTACTCAGTGCATGTTTTAATTTATCTGGATTTCTGACAGTAAGTTAACCTAAACTGTGTGATGTTATGAGGTTATTTAACTGTAATTTTGGTATGTTTCTTATTTCATAAATCAGGCTACAACATATTTGTCAAGTGATTAAGCTCTGTGGATACTGTCATGGAAATATGCACTGTCTGTGAAATTTGATTTTAGATATAACAGTGATAGGATAATTGTAGTTCATTTATCTAACATAGTGAAGGAAAATTTATAAATTCTGAAATGCCATTTTTACAGTGTGTGTTATGACATAATTTCTCAGGAAAGAAAAGTGTTCCATCTCTGCAATTATATTTGTTGTCTTTGTGCAATTCTTTATCTCTGCCAATTTGTTTTGTATCAATCTACCTTCTTTATGATGTAAGAAATGTGTATTCAGTTTCAAGATTTTTTGTGGCTTGTATTTATTTATGTATTGTTTAGCACTGTAGATTCCCAGGCTGTAGCACCCATTTACAACTACATTCCCTAGACATTACCACTGGAGTGTTTTCATAATTTATAGTGGCTTAGAATGGCAGAATGGCACTTTTTGTGGTAGATCTACCTTACCAAGATGAAATATATGGAGAAATTGCATAATTCTGGCAACCATCCATGAGAATTGTGTGTGTAAGTAATAATTTGTTTGAAAGACAGTTACTATGGCTAAGGGGCACTGGAAGACAGTTGTGTTCTTAGGAAGGTAGCCTGGTATGCTAAGCTAAAGTCTCAGATCCGTAAGTGATTAATGTGTAGTCCTGGCTTTGATAGATGTTCAAAGCCCAGACCCAGGGAGCAGTGTATATTTCCTGTATCCTGGTGAGACCAGTTGCATTTATTGAATTGGTTAGTGAACTTCTGTGCATATTTTCTCCTCTGGTCTGTTGGTTATCAGAGGTGTGACTTGACAGACTACCCCTCTGCTGGAAGATTACAAAAATATTTCCTCTTTTAATTCTGATGTAATATTATTCTTTTGCTTATAGCTTAACAGACATGCAGAAAAATGTATTTCGTTTGACATCGGACTTCATTTTTGGGAGACATGCTTTGTATTAATTGAGCAACTGCTTTATACAACTAATGTATTGTTAGAGCAGTCACTGTCCTGTTTTATTATTCATTGTAGTCATTGCTTTGTATTTCTGAAACCTGGTTGTTGCTTTACTGTCACTTCTTTCCAAAATGCTGGGGTAGCATAACATAATCATCTGCAGGACAGCTCCCTTAGGTCTGCAGGGCTTGACGTGCTGGTATTTGTAGCAACACTGATATGTGTTTGAAGGACAGAAATGTATATTGCTTGTCATTTATCCTCTGATCCCTTTGTTTTTTCTTGATGAGTCCTATTAAAAGGTGACTTTGAGTAGACAAACCGATCACTGCTACGTTGGAAGGTATTGAAGCTCTAAGTATGAGTCATATATTTTTTGTTGTGAGGCTTATACAATTTTCCTTTCAGGGCAGAGCAAATGTTAGATACTCTACTGTATTTTGCTCATTGCAAAGGCTGTAATTATAGTGTGTTTGAGTTCTGAGTTGTTGATGAATATATTGAATTGGTAGACAGAATTAAGATTCTTAAAAAAACAATAACAAGCTTGGATTGCTAGAATCAATGATAACCGCATGTTGTAATGCTGTGATGTTTACTTAGCAAGACGTAGTTGCTGCATTTATAGCACTGTAAGAGAGTAATGTATCGGACTAGTACTTATGATTTCTTGTCCATACTTGTTTCATTTTCGTGTAAAAGGCATTAGCATGATCATCTCAGCTTTCTTATTATTCATGTTGTGAAATTTCTTGGTAAATAATTAGTAGGTCCTTGTCACTTTTTCATTTGTGGTTAATATGGACTAAAGTGTAATCATTTTGCTCATATGTACATGTCTGCTTGTGTTTACTATGCTTTAGGACTGGAGAAAGTGGTCATCTACGACTCTTTAGTTGATACTGACCTTGAATTTGGGTGGCAATAAAAGGCACATGGAAATAGGCACTTGTGTTTAGTTTGTTATACAGAAACACCTTATTTCTGAGATGTACGCATTTTTTAATTTGACCAGTGATGCAATGTGCCCCTGAATTCATTTGTCTTTGACTCGCATATGTGATGATTTTGCATTTGGTTTAATGTTGGCAAGTTAGAAATGTAGATCATGTCTGCATATTATGTGATGAAAATGTGTGTAAAGGCTTGCTTAATTATTTATTTCTATCTTCATGACTGTTGATATGGTGAGGAAAGTAGCATGTTGATAATGTAATCACTGGCTGTGGAGAAGAACATGGTAATGTTAGTTTACTGTTCCTAGCAGACGTTTGCAGCTTGATTGAGGCTATTATTAGCGATTAGTCAGTAGGTAGTGCTTATCTGAAATGCTGTATTGGCATTTACTGTTTTCTTGGGTAATTTTGTGAATTGATACCTCAGTTAGTTTAGGTTGTAGTTTTTGTAGATGTGCGCTTAATCTTGACATCTGCTCTTGTGACTTTGCTGGACATACTGACATAATATGATCACCCAACCATAAGGTGTTATCTCCAAGTGACATTAGGTGGTTGAAGTGAGCAGAGTATGAAAACAAGAGTGCTGCTTAACTTAGGTCTGTTATCCAGAAGTCATGTGAAGGAGTCCTGTAATCAGTGTAAATATCCTAGTGCGGTCCAGTCGTCTGAGTCTCGTAATGGTAATATAGTACAACTGCATTGTAAGGAAATGGATTTGGTGACCTGCAAGGTACATGGTGGAGCTGCAGTCAGTGGGTAAGATGAAACACTAGTGTCATGTACCTTACCCCAAACCATTTCACAGTACAATTTTACGCTTGTTTTTTTTTTCCTTCAAACTGATCAGTGCTGTAACTGTATTCCTGTAACAAGTGTAGAGGATGAAAGCTCTGTGTTATCAAACTATTTCCTGTTGTCAAGGACACAGGAGTTGATTTCTTCCACCTCCATTTACCAATTGTCTGACTCTGAGTTATTTACCCTGACAGTACTCCCATGTGTCTGACCCTCTTCAATCACCTATACCTGTGTAGGGTAACTGGCTTCTCAAATATGTGGTTGAAGGAACTAAACCTTTATTAACAAATAAAAAGACATGTTGGCATTATAGTTTCATATCCCTCACCACTGGAACAAACCTCTACTACAGGTCAGAGTACCATCCATACTACCTTCAAGATAAACTTACTTATTTGGAGGGGCAGCCTTAAATTCTTGACATCTATTTGTCTTCTCCTCCTTGAAGCTAGAGGGATCTTTTGAATATGAGTTATTGGCTAGAATTGTTATGGTCTGCAGACTGATGTCCAAGTACTTGGGTATACACCTATAAACCAAAAGCCAGTCAGGCCATATGAAGTAGTTGCAGAGTTACTTTACAGCTCCTGTGGCCTGTACTATGACTCTGTTGTACCACCTATGCCTTTTGATGGTGGAGCAGAGTGGTTGTACTGTGTACTGCAGTGTCATGGCATGATGTATATCTCTAACTTACGGCAGTGCCATATGGGGTTATGTGTTTAATACTTGTAAAATGCTGGCTACACCATTACCTGCATCTGCATCTTATTGTGCGGTTGTGACTTAACTCTGCTGTTTGCAGACAAGTAAGAAGCCCAGATGCAGCTATCACTTTTGGTTGCTCTTCTGTTGGTAGTTTTCCAGTTTTCTTTTATTTAAATTTTATCCTTTTGATGATTAGTCATACTAGGCTAGTGGCCTCTTTTTTAGGGAAATCCGAAATAGTACTTATACTACTAGGGGAAATTTGGCCAGGGCATCAGGGAACTTCCCCTACTTTTTTTGATAGGTGCTGTGGGGTGGGCTACCACCAAGTCAAGCAGCTGGGACATCAGTTTAACGTAATTTGGTGATCCAGAGCATTACTGTTTAGGTTGCAGCTATTTATTTTCCAGATAAGTGGTCCTGACCCAGTCCATGATTTTTTATTGCATTTGAATTTTCAGGATTTTCAGCTACCTTGACATTGCCAATCTGTGCACCCTGGCTTATGTGTGAATGTTTTCAGATATAGGATTCCAGGATTCTGGCACAATTTTTGAGAAATCTTTTTCACTTTTACTTAAAACCCAGTGGTGATCTTACTAGCAGAAATGAATTGCCTCTGTTCTTTCTGTGGGTGCATGTCATAGTTCTGGGCAGTAAATTATTGTGCAATAGTGGGCAGTGTTGCAATTGTAATATTTTGTATAGCATGGCATCAGGTGGAAGGGTAGCCCTGTGACTGATTGACAGCCAGTGAAATCTGTTTAAGAGATCATAGTGATGAATGTAAAGTGACATTTTATGAACAGTTTTTAGTAGTAAGAGTGTGTTGCATGCTGAAAGAGGTATGATATTTGAGAGACCATATTCTTAGTTTGGTATAAGAAAACAATGACTAGGCAATTTCCTCTGAGAGGAGATGTGAGGCTGAACCGCACTTTTAATTGTGAGAGTGAGAAGTTTGACACTGCGTAGTTCAGCTTAACAGGAATATTATTCTGCCAAGATAGAGGGGGTGGCATTATCTACTTGTTTTTGAGTTACAGCAAATAAAATCCGAGATGATTTCTTGGAGACCGTTTCTGTTTGTCCACATAGAAAGCTGATTGAAGTTATTTGTTTCTTTCTTATAGCAAAAGGACAGTTGAAATTATGTGCTTGATTATAACTGTAGAGAATATTATGCATGCTGTCAAAACACAAGTCAAATACCTTGTGATATCTATTTCTTTGCACAAAGTGCTTATCTCTACCTCTACTACGGTCTTAGGCAACTGAGTTTGTCACTATTTTTGCATGTTTCTTTTCTATATGTGTCACCAAGAACAAAGGTGGCACTTGCATTGCTTATTATAGTGGTAGTGCCTGTCCTGGAGGCTTCAATATTTGAAGAAAGTGTTGTTCAGCAGCACCTGTTAGCAAGTCAATGAATGGCTATTAGATGCAGAGAGAACAATAAGCACAGGAACCTCATGCCCCAACACTAAAAAGCAAGGTGGTTTGCGTGACATTTAATTAAAGGTAATTAAATATTTGATGGATTTCTGTCATGCAAGAATAATAGGATGGCACTGAGTAGGCTTCATTGGTGGTGGAAAACATATTCTAGTAGTACTGTAAAATAAATATTTTCTGTGCAGGTAACAGAGTGAGAAGGATTGTTTGGCTGTTTTGTATTGAAAATGTCATCATGGAGAGTGATACAACGATACATAGTGACCCTGACTTTGTGCGACCCTATTTAACGAGGCTGACTAACATGTTAAGGAGCAAACTGCACATCATCTGGAAGTTATGATGCCAACATCTGACAGAAAGAGAAAGCAGCCCACAAAAGAACTAACAGATATCGCTGTAAAGATCCCGCAAAAGCTAAATTATCGGTTTGGTTCAAAGACAATGAACACAGCATCTCATCCTAATAGTGAAAGTTCTGAGAGCATTGCTGAAACCCTGACACCCCGGATCCTTCCATTACCACTGCAAGAACCCAGAACATCACAGCAGAGGCAGATTCTGGATGTGAAATCACTTCTGAAAATATTAATGCAAACACTCCTGCCTCAAGTAGAAAAACAATAGACAGTTTCCAGAAGATAACAGCAGGTTTGGAACTTGCCTTCAAAACCAGCCATGAAAATACTGTTGCTGCCAGATGCACTTCAACCACAATTTTAATTGTTTATTAGTTAATTATTGGTTTAGTTTATATTTCAAAAAATATCCTCAAGGACGGAAAGGAGTACACATCAGCAAATGTCTGAAGGTTTTAATGTAATTCCACGAATAAAACACAATACATAAACGCTCTTAAACAGCCATGCGTTTTCGTCCACACTGAAAGTAGGACTTCATCAGATTACTTAATTATGTTTAATTGACAAATATATACTGCAATCAAATTCAAATTGACCAATGTTAAGGTTTGCATCCTGGTTCTACTAATCAAACTTATGTGGCTCATAAATATTAAAAACACCTATCAAATTGGTTAAAAAATATAACCTATTCTAAAAATCATTTTAACTTGTTAAAACTGTTAATGATAATCATCAAATATTAAATAAATATTAATTATAATTCACATTCTTTCATAATATAAAAATTAAATAAATATTTAAAATAAATGAATGTTTCGTTTTCTTCATTATATGCTTATTTTCCTTTTACCATTCACATCATCAGAAAAATATAGCGCCATCTGTTGTTCAAATAACATTAGGACCATGACATCATTTATATTTTTGCTGCTCTTAATTTTAGAACAGGGGACAGTGATATATGTTCGTTTAATCCTGGTATTTTGGTGGCTTCCAACATAATTTGCCACCAGAGTTCCTTGTACTCCAGCCATTCCTCCCATAAACCACCCCTCATCTCTCTTTTGACTTGTTCCAATACAAAAAATAAGAATCTTGAGCTATCACATACTCTAGTATGTTTGTACAAAGCATTGGTCTCCTTAGCTTTGGACATTTCATATGTGTGCTCATAGATTCTTCTCTTCAGCACCCTCTCTGTCTTGCCAATCTAGAATGAACTGCATTTTTCACATATAGCTATGTATATCACTCCCTTTGTTTCACAGTTATAATATCCTTTACTGTTTATTGTTATACCCCTACTATTTAAATATATTTCACCACTATTTATAATATGTTCACATTGCTTACAATGTCCACATTTATAAGTTCCATTCTTTCTTTTTCCTACAATTGTTATATTATTGTACACATCATTACTCCCTGCATTGTTGTTCTCCAAGATCTTCTTTATATTCCATGCATTCTTGTATACTATTTTAGGGGTAAAATTATTAATATTTTCAATATCTGAGAAGGATGAAAATTTATCCCATTCCCTCTGGAATAGGTCCTTCACTTTAGAATTGAAGGTGTTGTACTGTAAAATTAAAGCAAATTCATAATGTTTATCAGTAGCCTGTGTATTCTTATTTGTAATACTGCATACCCTAGCTACCAAACTTCCCTTTATGGGTTTGAATTTTGATGTTCTATTTTTCTCTACCTCTTCTCTGATATTTTTTACAAAATCCGTTGCACAAAACATCTCCTCAAGTGAATTACATTCTACTTGAAAATCTTCATAATTACTTGTCATACGGCACCCCCTCACAAACTGCCCTTTCACTATATTCTTTTTGCAGTGTGAGGGGTGTGCACTCGTGTAGTGAAGAAAGGAATTGCAAAATGTGCTTTTCCTATATATTTTTGTTTCAAAATCATTATTATTCTTGTTTTTGTAAATTTCAATATCTAGATATTGTAATCTATCCATTGAGGTAGTATACGTAAATTTCAAAAAACTTGTCGTACTATGAATATAATCAAAAAATTCAAGAAATTTGTCATAGCCCCCTGTCCAAAAGATAACTATATCATCCAGATAACGACGATATAATGACCAATATTGTTTAAATTCTGAATCGAGAACAAATTGGGTTTCCCATCTGGCTAACACTATATTGGCATAAATGTGTGCACATGCTGCACCCATTGATACTCCCTGTATTTGTTGATAATATTCACCATTAAAAAGTATGAAATTATATTTAAGTACCATGTCAGCTAGTTCTACAATAGCTACTTTCTCAGAATGTGTAAGCTTTTTGTCACTAAATATCATGTCTTCAAACATACTTAAACCTTCTGCATGGGGTATGCAGGAAAAAAGATCTATAACATCAATCGTTATGAAAACAAGGTTTTCTGACATAAGATCTGGGGTAATGCATCTCAATAAATCCCATGAATCTTTCAATATATGAAAATTCTCATTGCATATATATTTGGTCTTTGAATCTACATATTTTGCCAAAGGGAGTGTTTGTGATCCATCTGCCGAGACAATCGGTCTCAGAGGGGGATCTTCCATGTTCTTATGAATTTTCGGTATACCGAAAATTATAGGAATTTTTGGTTTAGGCACATGTAAAAACTTATATAACTTGTTATCAATTGTACCTTCAACAATCATATCATTCAATGAAATATCAATTTTATTATAAGCTAAATTCACCTCATTAAGTGATACACATTTATATTTAGTTTCATCTCTAAGAATGCAGTTCATTTTTCCTTCATAACTGATGTTTTCCATAATAACTACCCCCCCCTCCCTTGTCTGGTTTCATAATTCTTATACCAGTATTCCACTTCAGTTCACTCAGAATCTCACATTCCTGTTGTGAAAGATTGTTTTCCACCAGTTTTTGGTCAAAAGTCTTCCTGATTTCTTTTTCAAGTACCATATCAAGATTCTTAATTTGCGGATGGAAAGGGGGGTTGAAAGTACTCTGGCGGGTCAGAGATGGGTGCTGAAAATCAAAATCATACTTATCTATGGGTGGTAGTATAGTTTTCAAATTTAATTTCCTCAGAAATAATTTCATGTCAATAGTTGAATTAGTTTATATTTCCCTGACTGATTTGCAGTTTTATTAAACTACAATAACTGTAATAAACAGCCTCAAGTTAAACTTACAAAGGCAGCATGATGACTTTGATAACGTATACCATCACAAAGAGAACCGAGCAAGTAAAATTGTAAAAGAACCCAAACTTTCTATACAGCACACAGTCCCAGCAAGGTTGCAGGATGGGACTTCACCTCATCACTATCATGAGTCTGCTAAAGACTGGTACCGTCAAATGTAGTATGAATGTATTGATGCAGGCCTTTCTGAACCTGACCATCATTTTGATCAGGAAACCTACACCTTGCTGTCTTCAGTGGAGAGTGTGTTGCTTCAGGCAGCCAATGACAATTCATTTGCAATCCTGCCTCAAGTTGTGAGCATGTATGGGGTAAATATGTAAACATTGGCAGTCTGACGGCACAACTGCAGCTGCTCCCAGGACTAATACAGCAGATGCTCCCAGACATGAGAACTGTACTGGCAATTGACACTATAACTGATGCTTTGGTGGACAAGGACTGCACACTCCTTCAAGTTTACCTCTTTGTCCCAGTGAGTATAGCAACTGAAGAAAGACATTTTCCACACAACACAGAATAAACTCATACCTAAGAACTACTATGACACAGAAGAGGTACAATCACTTAATGTTTTTGCACATCCACAAACGAAGGATAGACAAGTTGAACTGTAGAGAAATTTTTACAGGTGTTCGTGCAAAGAAATGAATGATGCCTCCAATGTTTTTGGAAATTGTAAAGTAAGATGTTTTAATTCAGCACTTATAGATATGTGCGCGCGCGCACACACACACACACACACACATACACACACACACACATACACATATATATATATATATAGAGAGAGAGAGAGAGTGGATATAAAAAGTGTACACATCCCTGTTAAAATGCCAGGCTTTTGTGATATAAAAAAATGAGACCACAATAAATCATTTCAAAACATTTCCCACCTTTAATGTGACCTATAACCTGTACAATTCAATTGAAAAACAAACAAATCTGTTTGGGTAAAAAATATAAAAAATAAAATAACGTACAGTAAGCTAGCTGCATAAGTGTGCACACCCTTAAACTAATACTTTGTTGAAGCACCTTTTGATTTACTTACAGCGTTCAGTCTTGAGTACACACCTGCCATCCATTAAAGAGACTCTGATTAACCCCAAATAAAGTTCAGGTGTCCTAGTAGGATTTTCCTGACATTTACTCAGTTGCCTGCTACAGCAAAAGCCATGGTTCGCAATGAGCTTACAAAGCATCAAGGGGTTCTCATTGTTGAAAGGTATCAGTCAGGAGAAGGGTACAAAAAAATTTCCTCAGCATTGAATATAACATGAAACACAGTGAAGACAGTCATCAAAAAGTGGAGAAAATATGGGACAACAGTTATGTTGCAAAGAACTGGACGTCCCTCCAAAATTGATACAAAGACAAAATGAAAACTGGTCAGGGATGCTGCCAAGAGGCCTACAGCAACATTAAAGGAGCTGTAGGAATTTCTGGCAAGTACTGGTTGCATACTACATGTGACAACAATCTCCCATATTCTCCATATGGCTGGGCTATGGGGTTGGGTTGTAATACGGAAGCCTTTTCTTACACAGAAAAACATCCAGGCCCGGCTAAAATTTGCAAAACAATACAGCAAGTCTCCCAAAAGCATGTGGGAAAATATGTTATGGTCTGATGAGACCAAGGTTGAACTTTTTGGCCACAATTCCAAAAGGTACGTTTGGCGCAAAAACACTTTGCATCACCAAAAGAACACCATCCCCATGGTGAAGCATTGTGGTGGCAGTATCATGCTTTGGGGTTGCTTTTCTTCAGCTGGAACTGGGGCTTTAGTCAAGGTGGAGAGAATTTTGACCCAAAACCGTCAGTTGTTTGCTAGAAAACTGAAGATGAAGAGGAGTTTCACCTTTCAGCATAACAATGACTCCAAGCATACATCCAAATCAACAAAAGAATGCCTTCACCAGAAAAAAATTAAAGGTTTGGAATGGCCCAGCCAGAGCCCAGATCTAAATCCAATGGAAAATCTGTGGGGTGACCTGAGAAGGGCTGTGCACAAGAGATGCCCTCACAATCTGACAGATTTGGGTGTTTTGCAAGGATGAGTGGGCAAATATTACCAAGTCAAGATGTGCCATGCTGATAGACTCCTACCCAAGAAGACTGAATGCTGTAATTAAATCAAAAGGTGCTTCAACAAAGTATTAGTTTAAGGGTGTGCACACTTATGCAACCAGCTTATTGTACGTTTTGTATTTTTTATATTTTTTCCCTTAACAGATTTGTTTGTTTCTCAACTGAATTGTACAGGTTATAGGTCACATTAAAGGTGGAAAAGGTTTTGGAATTATTTATTGCAGTATCATTATTTATATCACAAAAACCTGGCATTTTAAGAGGGCTGTGTACACTTTCTATATCCACTGTATATATATATATATATATATATATATATATATATATATATATATACATATATACACACATATATTTGTATATATTACAATTACCTTGACAGCATCAATGAATGAGTATGTTCTGCAGCAAGCCATAGAAATTAAAATATAGTCCTACTGTGAATTGCTAGATTTCGTGAGGTGTTCTGTTTCTACCAAAAGTACTGAAGGTCTATTTATGGTTTTTAAAATGTTTACTTATTAAAAGTCTTTAAGTTTCTGTTCTTCAAATGTCTGCTGTGTATATGTAAATAAGCTTTCTTAGACACAGTGTTTGACTTGCTGTAAATAGTCTTTAAACAGCTTCTCTTGGGTACAATGTTTGAGTCACTGTAAATTGTAAATAGCTAATATATAATAGTTGCTCTCCTTTAAGTATGCCATATTGTCCTTTATACATTATTAATTGAATTCACACTGTACTAGATGTCCTGTTTGTGGCCTACATTTTCATGAAGTTTAGTGTTATGTATTTGACTTGCTTTGATGTTTTTATTGTGCATCATTCTTTTATTCCTTGGGAGCTCAGCTCAGGTCATTATTGAGGTTAACAAATAAATAAATAAAGTATACCCCAGATATTTTCTGTGATGTATGTCAATACCACAGTTTAAGTGTACAGTATTAAGACGCGAGAAAGGTGAATGCAAAATCAGTAACACATTCACTGAAATCTATTTTAATAATATGTCATTTTACATTGAAAACTGTTGCTACATACACAACTTAGAGTCTGCTGGGACTGACTGTCCATTGATCTAATCACTGCTTACATTTAGGGCTGTGAAAGTAAGCACTGATATTGACAAACTCCCTGAGTTGATGTAATATACAGTCCTGAAGTCCATAGTGCCACCTGCAGAATCTAACATGATGTAGTAAATGCAATACTGCCTTCCAGTCCTTCTGGTAAGTGACATGCAGATTCTCTACTCTATTTGAATTTCTAGGTTGTATGATTTGGCCTGATCCTGACAGTAGTTATGTCATACTGAGACACTAATTATCTCGTTATATGGTGGTTGGCTTGTTTTGTTTTGACATGTCCATGTGTAAATTTGTATTTTACTTCAGCACTGCTTCTTACACTGGAGATAATCATGTGGACCGAAAACTGTAATGGTGAATTAGGTAGCAAAAGAATGTGGTGTGTGTGCTCTTAAAGACTCAAACCAGCATTTATTCTCTCCGTTTTGTGTTTCTGCATGCCAAGTAAAAACCATGAGATGAGATTTTGTGGTTTATCCATTTGTGACTATATTCTGAAGAATCCACTGTACACTTTTATTGTAAAACTGGAAATATACAAGAATTTGAAATGCTAGAGCTAGCATATTTCCAGCTACTCAATATAAAGTGTATGGAATGCTGTCAGGACCATGGTCAAAAATGGATCCTTTCAGTTCCTGTTTACAAAGCTATGGCAATTGTTCTTCGTGCAAGTCAAACACTGCAGCAGCCAAAAACCACAGAGCAGTGAAAGTATTTCACTCATATTATCATCTGATTTTTCCAGCTTCCTTTCAGTAGGGTTTACAAACTGGTAATTCAGATTGGTAATCTAGATTAACTGTACCGGTATTGATACTGTGTCAACCACCAACATTGTTAAACACTGGTTGGCTTAGTTAATAATTCTGGAAGAAACTTTTGTGCAGTCATAGTTAAAACAATTCATCTTGGTTCATATATATGTTTATGTAACTGTAGTAAATAGCTTTACAAAAATTTGCCCGTTTTAGATCATGAAGTGCCCCTGTTGCCCCCCAGCCTTCAACAGCTTCTGGCACCCCTAGGGTACTGTCCTAACAAATGGGAGTATAGTACATTGTACACATGATTCTTAGGAAAGCGCTGGAAAAAGTGTATGGGGGTGTAACACAAAAGAAGTCTTTCAAGCCTCATCAGCATTTATCTAAACATAGCAGAATCTCTCATTCGAGATCTCAGTCATGCAGCGCTGTGAGATCACTGTCTTTAGGATTACCTGCATTGAGTAGGTCATGTGATTTCAGCAAGTCAGCATTAGTCCCACATCCTAGCACTTCCTCATGATCACGAGCACCATCAACCACCCTATCCTTATGGGACACTGTATAAGGCACATTTGACCTGCTGTAAATCAGGGCTGGCAGTCCAGCTATGGAAAATATCACATGTGACAATTCATCACTTTCCGTTTAGCCATGCCATTGCTAGCAGATACGGGAAAAAATAATTTAAAATATATATACTGAAAAAAAGGGATGGGGAAACAGAACACTGAAATACAGAATACTATAAACAGCCTAACGCACTGTGAAAAAAATGGTTACGTGAGTAACACCAATCCTGCCCAAACCATTATTGCTGTTGCCACTTCACAAATGGTGATTGCTATTACTTCTGAAGACTCAGGGTTTGATGTCTGTGACGGAATGGATTAATCTGATGTGCAGTACCTGAACAGAGAACTGAAAATTGTTTCTTATTTATCAGGAACATTAGAACATACCAAAATAAATGTCATGTAATTACCCTTTATTTTGGTAGGTAGCACCCCATAAAAACTGAAAGGTAAAATTATAACACCATGACATGGTTTAATATATAGAATTTCTTCAAGCTACTCAGTCAAGCAGTGTAGTAAAAATTATCAGTTAATGAACATTCCAGAAGAAGCTGTACATGCATATTTCACTGCAGTCCTTAAACAAAACACATGCAGCAATACAGTACAAATTTTCCATATTACTTACACACTGCCAATTCCATTCACTGCACAGATCCCGGTGAACAATCAGGCATGACTCCTACTGTATGGTAACAGTAAACAGTACATATATGTAAACCATATGAGTAACTATAGTAAAAAGGCTCTTTAAAGAAAAGAGGTCCTGTCTGCTGAACAGTGACAACAGGCCATATACCAAACAGCAGGGCCTGGGCCCACACATAGCAGTGCATGCATCAAATCTACTGTATATATTTTTCATAATAAAGGTAACACTAACCTGAATGTCATGGTCCATAGTTGTGGACTAGATGCCACCACTTTCCCTGCTCAGCCATATACTGTGCACAAGCCTGCTTCCCAGGGTCTCTTACTATTGCTGCCAGGTGGCCGCTGACACTATCATCTGTTATGGAAGGCCCTATACTGGGAGCTGCAGAGCCATCATGGGGCAGTGCATCACTAGTCATTATCTCATTGTGCAGAACACAATGCACGGTAAACATTCTGCGTGTAGTAGAGGGCCATACTGAAGGGCACCCCCATACCCATCCAGGCAATGGAAATGACCTTACAGCAGTCCAAACACTCACTATGTGACAATCTACTTCTGGTACAGTGTAATGGCGTACCTTTCTTCAGCAGCTCCTGTAGGGTTCTGAACAGAGGTCGTTAACCAAGGCTGAAGTCTATATCCTGCATCACCTGGAAAACACAAGAAAAGAAAAGTGGGGGGAAATATACAACAAGGGAAAGGTGGTTTAATAATAAGCAGTACAATTTCCAAAGTATAACTGATTAGATAATTATAATTAAAATTTTCACTTACTAGTAAGGTGACTATGGGACATCCTACCATGCAGGAAGAGGTGGTACAGTGAGCTTGTGTGCCAGATATGGGAATCACGGGTACTGCAAGGATGCTAGGCTGACACATTGTTGATGCATCCCTGTGTATCACCCGCTTCCTGGCAGTTGATGGAATGGTAGCCCATCCCATTTTGACACTGTTCACCCTGTGGTCCTGATGGGGCCCTAATGGCAACATAGGTACAATCTATTGCACCAAGCAGCTCAGGAAATTGCTATCCCATTGAAGGTGCACATGGTTCTGTCTAGGTCCTGCTGTAACACTGGCAGATAAATATATTGAGCCACATGTGCCAGTAGTATGTCAATGAAATGCTGAAGTATCTTCAAGGCAGAACCCTAAGATATACCCAACATGTCTCCAGTCTGTCTCTGGAAGGTCCCAGTGGCAAATATAATGGTAGCTGTATATACCTTAGTGTCCTCAGGTACAGGAAAGCCAATCACCCCCCCCCCCAGGTTCTTTTCTGTGTGCCATACATACTCATAAAGTCCATAAAATATCTCTCTCCAGTCTAAATCTAACAAGAATTTATTGAATATCAAAGTTATATTATATCATTCTTTGTCTATATCTTCACCTTCCTGGCCAGCAAGCACCAGTGGGCACAAGAGGTTTTAACTCAGCCAAGATAAACACAGAGGAATAGCTAGCATAGCAGCAACAGGAAGCAAGTTCATCAAATGCAAAGCAGACAGAAGGGGAGTGATTTCACCTATTACAATGCTCATGGTGTGGAAATGCATCAAAAATGATGATGAATCGCAAACAGGCAGGAAGAGGACTAGGTAGCATAATAAGTTCAACAGCATTTCTCATTTCAGTCTCATTATTCCTTCATTTGCATATGTTCATTGAAGGCTACCATGCATAAGTGTAACTGGCATATATGAATAGTTCTAAGGCTGCACTTGGGTATGACCAGTGCAGATTGTTGTTACACCTAAGGGCAATGACTATGAATACCACTCTTTATTTTAAACTATTTTCCTGAATATATGTTCTTTTGGGTCTATTACTACTTATTGAATTGACAGTTCACCGAACCACAGTTAAGCAAATTTACAGAACCAAAAACTCGTTTGTACGAAAACACAGTACTCCAAATTACACATACCCGAAACAATGAGCAATGAAAACATAAAATAAAAAGCACACACATTCTACAACATTTTTGCAGGGGGGCAAGCCCACTGCACCCTCTCATCCCCTGCAAATTATGTATACCAACTCTGAGGTTGCACTACAGTGGCAGCAAGGGTAGATTTCCTTACCCTTGATATAATGCAATCTCCATTTTAAACCTATGAACAGTACAAACACCAACATACCATATCCTGCAGATTGCCAACACTCCCATCATATCCTGTGCCTCAAGACTCGGGCAGTATACCACAAGTCACATAAAGGCTATGCACCTTTATGTCTCGCACTTCCAGTAGCACAGTACTCAACTCGATAAAACAGAACTCGGAGCACTGTGTTTTCATACAAGTGAGTTTTCGGTTATGTAAGTTCGCTTAACTGCGGTTCGGTGAACTGTCAATTTGATAATAAGAAGTAGACCCGTTCTTTTATGTTTTACTCTTTCACCTTGTTCAATATACTATCTCGAGATTATTCAGCTGAACATTTTACAAAGGCTGTTTCTTGTTAGAGCCCAAAAATATTGGTTCTCTTCTTGTCATTGCAAGGAACATTCCACTATTTAAGGAATTTAAAATTAGAGTGATTATCCATCCCCTTTCAAATGCAATACACAGCTGATTTAACTAATATATATATATATATATATATATATATATATATATATATATATAGTTTTATTTCTGATTGGGAGCACTTTTGTATTGTAAGTTAATTATGAGTATGAGCCTTTGATGATACTTTCTTAATTTAAACCAAATCTGAGTTATTTTTTTATTTAGTTTATTATGTTTTCCATTTGATTTTTTGCAAAAGGCTTATTTTTCTTTGTACCAAAGTCATACATGTAAAAGGACATTTGATTCCAGTATGTTTGCATTATATCATTTTGTTTAGGTTAGTTGATAGGAGTTTAGTTATATTTTCTCATGATTCTGAAAGAGGAACACCAGATGTGTTGTCTGCTGTCATGGAACTTGAGTTTTTAATTTTACTTGTGGCAATGGTTATATCTGTAGTCATAAAAGGGATGTCTCCTCTTGTTTGTGTATAACACTCTGACTTAGGTCTTTGCTTATTGAAGTCTGCATAATTGTCTTCAAGTGCAATCACCATATCTTGCAGCTGGATGATGACATCATTGCATACTGATAACAAATAACCACAATTTTCCCTTTCATTTTTCTGAGGTAATTAAAGAATAATTTATTTTTCTAAGTGCTTATTTATTGATAAACGTACAGACATATAAACAATTGTGATTAAACTGCAAAATTAGCAATATAAATAACACTAAGCATTTAAGAAATTATCATGTCTTGGAAACTGTACATCTAGTCAGAAAGTTAGCCAGATGTGATGTTTCACGTGCCTGCAAGAAATTCTTCATGCTGTGCTTATTTGTTAATATATTTGCAGATATATGAATAATTTTGCTTAACTGCACAATTACCAATAATAGTAACCCAGAAAATACCTCAAGATCTAACACTCACAGTGTAATTATCAAAGGCAGTTTTCTTCAACACCCTCTAAGGTCTCATTTGATTTTGGAAATGTTTTTTAACACTTTATTCAATTATTACTTAAGACATAAGCAAACATACATTTATATAAAAGGAAGCATATTAACATGTTCCCAGTCACAAACATCATATATCACATGTATTCTTTTGTATAATTATCATTAATCCTACATTACATAAATCACTCAATTCCTGGCAATCCTTTAAACCTCACTCCTCCTCCAAATTATTATTCTGCATGTATTGTTCCAACAATTTCCACTTTTTCTATGTAGTTTGCTCCTACCTTTTTCTAAAGATCCCAATTCCAGTTATTTTATCTGTTTTATAATATTCAATACTTCAAATAAATTTGGTTTAGACTTTGACTTCCATTTTCTAGTTATTGCTTTTTTTGACAGCCACCAGAATTAAACTTAACAATGCCTTACTATGTGCAGGTAATTCAGATCCTGTATCCCAGCTAAAAAAAGTGACCTTAGTTATACTCATTTGCCCAACCAATATTTCCGACATAGTACTCTGTAGGGAATTTTTGAAGTCTGCCAGCTCATTACAAAACATTTTCCCTGTTACCACTTTCTCCCCCATCACACTTCCAACATTTGGCATCTACCTGAGGAAAAATTATTTTGAGTCTGCTTGGGGCATAAACATACCTATGCAAACACTTCCAAGCAAAAATCCTAAATCTTCTAGACTTCATTGTATATTTGGGAGCCATACATATGTCCTCCCATTGTTTCCTTGTGAATTGCTTATCCAATCTCTCTTCCCAATCTTTTCTAACCTCCTCTGATTGGTTCTTATAGTTATTATGCAATATTTTATATGCCATACTATATATCCATTTTTTCACAGCAACTTTTGTTCTAGAATCTGCTAAAAACTCTGCTAGAGCAGGTCTTTCACTTAAGATTCTCCTATCTCTTTCTTTTTGCCTATACTCTGATATCAATCCCAAATAGGGGGGGCCTGTTATCCAAATGTCTTCTTGGCCTCTTCCCATTCTATTAACTTTCCCTCTCTAGTTATTTGCTAACAGTACCTTGGCTCCTTTGTCAGTTTTCTCCAGTAAACACCAGCTTGTTCTTGCCTATTCTCTGTATCCCTCATTGCAGTCATCCCCATTGACAAAATCTCTTCTCAAGGTGGCTTAGTTCTTAGAATACTTTCTGCCACTTTATGACTCTGATACTCTGTATGGCTGCTGTTATTTTTCTTAAGAATCTGCAACCAAAATCTCACTCTCTCCTTATTTCTTGAATTTCCCCTTGCTTCATCATCATCCTTTTCCACTTTGAATTATAGATTTCTGCTTGTGTTATGTAAAAGAGCCTTAACTAATCAGCTGTATAATATACCTTCAAATCAGGTAGTCCTACTCCACCTTGTTCCAGTGGAAGGATCAGCTTATAGAAAGATTAGTTTATTATTGCTCTTAGCATCTGAGATCAAGCAGAGCTTGTGTTTAGCTCTAGATGATGTGATGAAACATAAGCCTTTGTACTATATCTGCCTCCTTTGCCAACCAGTTGTCACTAGACAATAACATCTATCTCCCTCCCCTTTATTCCTGCTCCTACAGTCTTGAGGCTTTATTCTTTGTCCCTGTAGACTTGGCATCTGGGACCTACCTCAGCTCTCAGTTTCCAACTATTCCTAATTCTATCCCCCTTAGAACAGGCACCCCATCAGAAGTTTCTTCCATCTCCTTTGGTGTCCAATACCACCCTCAGGTGGTTTTATTTTCTGGAGGTGCCTTATATTCTTCTTACACTCCATTGTCAGTGAAACATTTTGTACTAGGGCAGCATAAAAACTCTAAGCGAGGTATACCCAGAGGGCTGCACTTTTCTAATTTCCTTGTTTTTCCAAAACCTACAGTAGTCAAACTGTTGTTCAACCTCTAGAGTGATTATGGTGGCCTTTATTCTTTCTTGGTAGGAAATATAATATTCCATGTCCAACTGAGTTATGCACGGACTTAGGTTCATATGTGAATACTAGGTTAACTGCCCCGAAGGACTATTTTAACCCTAGTCAATAACTCAAGATTAGAATCAAACCCTGTACTTTGTGTTTATGAGCTGAAGACCTTAACCATTATACCAAACCCACCCCATGGCAAACCTCTTCTCCCAATTCTGGAAGATGCCTGCAGGTGGGACTACAAGTCATCCCCAAGAGCATCTCTCAGAAGATGACTGAACCATATTAGACCCATATTTTCTTATTGTTGGATTTTTAGCTGTTGTTTTGCTTGCTTACTGAGCTTTATGTACTGTTAGACTTATTTTTAACTTGCATAGACTTTCCACCAGTCCAAGGCTTAGTAGTTCCAATTTAGTTTTATTTAGACACTTTACCTACTGTAATTTATTTTATAAAAACAAAACACTGGAAATATGACATCTACCATAAACTCTTGTTGGCAGCTGATTAGCAGGACTCAACAGCTTTGTTTACCATTTAACTTCCTACTCTTTCTCCTACCTTTAACTACCTTTATGCTTGTGCCTATATTGGCACAAAGGTGGTAATTGTAATAAACTTATTAGCATCTGATTAATATAATAACCTGTAACAGAAACAAATGTGTGCATGATTATGTGAGGCTTTACTTAGATTTCCTAGTATAATAAGCCTTTATATTTCACCATAAACATACAAAATCAAACAGTTTGTAAATCTGTTCTAAATGCACAGCTATATGTTCAAAAAGTAGGCAGTGTGCATTACTAGTCCAATATTAAAAAAATAAAAGAATGAAGAAGGAAAGCTTATACTGAAGTAAACAGCTTACAAATAGTCAGATTTGTAGCCATTTTAATTAAATAACAATAATCTTAAGGTGGAGGCTCTTGCCCCATAATTCCCTGCAGCAGAACAGAAAAAAGGGAGAATCTAAAATTAATAATTAAATAAAAACAATTGAAAATGTATGGGGTTGGCACTCCTTAAATCCCCATTACAATATATCAAAGAAATATACCCCTGGGATTCCACCCGTGTCCCTGCTGGACAGTGGCAACTGGTGCTAACTTATCTAAACATGGTCTAAACTCTTGGCTAGGCTTATAAGGCCTCAGGGCCAATAGCCTAGTAACCTCCTATGATCTTATGATCCTATGGTAATCCATCATGGCAATATTAAGTAAAGACAGCAAAGGACATTCATTGCAGGGATTTAAGGGGTGATAGCCCCTTTACACTTGCATATTTATAGATGTTATTTATGTTTTTTTAAATTCAAGCTTATCTTTACTTTTACTCTTGGAGGGGATTAAGAGCACAGCACCTCCCTTAGTTTCTTGTATTTAATTCTCTTTACCTATCTAGGTTTAACTAAGCGTCAGTAAGCTATTTCTTTAAATGGCCAGTTCATTGATTGTTTAATTAATTACTTAATTACAAATAATGAAGTGGATGTTTGACTATATATAAGCACACAGTTTTAACTTTGATGTCATGGTCTGAAGAAGCGTATTTCTAAATACGCGAAAGCGCTTACCGTTTGTTCATTAAAGTCTACTTTTTATTTTATTATCGTGGTGAGTCCGAAGTTTTGTTTTATCATTTATCGTTTATTTCATTTTCTACTGAGGACTCTTCAGCTGGTGTTGGCCTTTTTTCTTTGGAATTTGGTTGGTCTGCTTTAGAACATACTCCAGCACACGAGAATGGCAAACTCCAACATTGAATTGGACTATAATCCGGAACCGAGGAATATTTCTAGTGAAGAACAATGGACTGTCATTACGGGACATTTTTTAAATCCTTTATTGGCTCTGGACTTCAATGTGCCTACTTCAGCATCTGTAGCTGAAACAATTGACAACATTGAAGTTTTCAATATGAAGGTAAAACAACTTGAAAATGATTTGTTTAAACTCCAACTCCTAATTTGGCAACGTAAGCACATGGAGGCTTGCCTTCATTTTAAGTTAATTCCTAGAGGCATGCGTATACTGTGCATTCCGACTTATGGGGATAGTCATCCTGCCCTGTTAAAAAAGTGGTAGGAGATAAACCTAGAAGCTGGCTATAAATATGTGCAACTTTTGATTGATTACTTCAGCCCCTTGGAGAATCAATTGTTAACTCAAGTTAATCAACTCAATAAGGAAATCAAGGATAGTTTCCGTGAAGAATTTTGTCAAAAGAGACTTGACTAGATCTATGGACAAGTTAACAACTATGCCTCAAAACTACAACAAACGAAGCACCGGAAATTACAGCGTGATTACAGGGATTTCGCCACTGGTAATTTTTTCATTTGGCCGAGGAGAACGGACCGTGCTTCACAAGCTGAAAACCCTATTCGAAATCTGGTGCCTCTTGAACGCACGTTAGTTGCATCAAATTCTATTAGTTCATCATCCTCTGCTCTAGCTGCTGCTCCTATTGGTGATGTCTCGGATGAAGCGTTTACCACACCCCCGGAACTACCGACAGTTTCAGATTCAGCCACGGCTTTTCCACGCCATTGCCCAACCAGGAGGCAAACCGTAACATGGGGACAGTGAGAAGCCTGGGAGCTATACGCAAGTCTGCTGTTGCTGACAACTCGCATTTTTTACCGCTTCCTATCAGGAAAACTGTTTTTTCATGGGACCGGGCAGACAGCTGGGAAAGGAAAAAACGCAAGTACTCAGGGGAAACAACTGTGCATCAAAGGAGAAGGCAGAGACCTTAGAACAACTCTTCTTTAATTTTTCAAGGTATGTACTTACATCTCAAGATATGAGCCTTTTAAATAAAGGGCTTTCCTTTGTCCCCTCACAGGGGAGTGATCTGACAGATTTATTGACTGATATTCGTATGTTTGGGAGGGCTATAGCCCTGAAACTTTACTTTAAAGTCAATACTACTGCAACAGAACACTCTACTCTACCAATGATTCCCCTGCACAGGAAGAAAAGTACTTTTTTTCCACCGATACCAGGGCATATTGACTGCTTTATTAAAACCTGTGAGCATGATTTATATAATTATTTTTATGATGGTAAAAGGAAATATGCTTATTTCAACATGTCTAATGGTGAGAAAAAATCTTTACATAACTTTATTAATGATCCCTCACTGACGTTGAGACCTGCAGATAAGGGTGGGGGCATGGTATTATTTGATACTGAGCATTATATATCCCTCATGTTCAGCATGTTGAATGATGATTCTATCTATTTAAAGATAGACCATGGAAGGTTGTTGAAAATCATTAACCATATTCATGATGCACTGTATGATCTACTCATGTGTTGACAGATCACTAAAGATTTATATGATTTTTTCCTTAATGAGCACCCACATACACCTGTCATTAAAGGATTACCGAAGATGCATAAAAATGTTTCCCCCCCTCCACTACGACCCATAGTGTCAGGGGGGAAATGGGCCACTGAAAATATTCCCATTTATTTGGAAGATATGTTAAAGCCCATTGTTACTGAAATTCCCAGTATCCTAAAGGATACCCATCAACTTTTAGAATTTTTAGACTCAATGGATACCAAATTAATAAAAGGACAACATCTGTTGGTTACCATGGATGTCCAGAGTCTATTTACTTGTATACCTAATGAAGAGGGCATACAATCAATAAGGGAATTATTGCAGATATCTCCATCTTTTGATAGGAACAAGGTAATACTTATATGCCAACTACTAGAATTGGTGCTATGCAATAATGTATTTAGTTTCAGGGGGTGCCTGTTCCTACAGGAGTCGGGTGTGGCTATGGGCACCCCCTGTGCTAATACATACGCCAATTTGGTTATGTATCAATGGGAGAGGGAATTTGTTTTCAATCATCAGTGTTTTGACAGGATCCTGCTGTACAGGTGTTTTGTGGATGATATTATAGTAGTTTGGGATGGTACCCCAGAGGAATTCAATCTCTTTAAGGAATACCTTGAGTCAACAACTGATTTTTTAAGATTCACTACAGAGACATCTTATGACTCTGTGAATTTTTTAGATGTTACTTTAGATATTAGAGGGGGCAGACTGACCTCTAAACTACATCGAAAGGCATGCTGGAAAAACACTATTTTGCGGTTCGACAGCATGCATCCACGCCATATTTTCAGTGGTATAGTTAAGAGTCAGTTTTATAGAATTTTGAAACTATGTAAAGACAAAACTGACCTGACCCTAGAAGCTGACAAAATGGAAAAGATCTTTATTGAAAGGAGTTATGATAAAAATTTAATACAATGCACTAGAGCGCAGGTTCTGGGAGATATTTCACCACCTAGTAGGGAAGCAAGGCGTGAGCCTCATGTTGGTACTTGTACTCAAAAGTATTTTAAGAAAACAACAGAAAGGCTACATTTTCTAACTACTTATACCAATGACTTCTTTTATATAAGAAAGATCATTATTAACAACTGGAAAATTTTGACTACAGATGCACAGACTTTACAGCTTATAGGTGGAAGTCCATTATTTACATATAGAAATAATAGAAATTTAAAAAGGCTTCTATGTGATAGATCAAATGTTGAGCAAGTAGCGAGTGTACCACGGGATATAAGATATGGTACCTACCCCTGTAATCACTGCAGCTATTGTAAATATATTTCTAAGGAACAGACGTTCACACATCCTATGGTTAGCCTCTCATTTGTACCCAGATTTGAGGCTACTTGTGAAACGTCGGGTTTGATATACTTAGCAACATGTGAATCCTGCTCTGTTTTCTATATAGGCCTTACTAAGAGAAAATTAAAGAATAGAATTTACAACCATCAATATGACATCAAAAATAAAAATGAACTGAATGCATTGGCAAGACACGTCATGCTCCATCCTAACCATTCCTTTGTATTCAGGGTGTTACAGGTTGTAGAACAGAGCAAGAGAGGTGGAGATTATATGAGCCTTTTAGAATTAAAAGAATTGCACTGGATCTTTAAACTAAGGGGACATTACCCCCCAGGTCTGAATTTGTATGTTTCCCTGAGGTCATACCTCGCTTCACGCAGATAATGTTCAATTCAGGTATAATTAAATGGAGTTTAGTTTTTATATATTTTTTTATATATTTTTTATATTATTTTCTATACATTTATGAAAGCAAGGCTTTATTAGCTTTGATTAGGCTATAAATGTATATATTATAATGGCCATTTATATACAGTTTAACCTACTTTTATAAGTGGTAAGCTACATATATAAATACTGCTATGAACTTGAGTTGAATCATTTAAGCTACTTTCTAACAGAATATATTAATGGAGCTTATTATAATGTTTGATATATGTACTGTATTTGTCTGTCCATTGTATAGTTGAGCTGACTTTACATCATCTAGTATATTTATTTATATATTCATATATTATGTATACATATTTTTTATACATTTTAGTATAAACCATGAATTATGTATTATGCTGTATATATATATTTATATTTTCTATTTTCTATCTTTCTAAACATGTATATATTTAGGTTAAATATATATATATCTGTTCATTTAAATGTTAAATAGATTTTCAGCATATTGCATGGATCCAAAGTTTTTTTTAAAAAGCTATGAATGACTGCATTTGCTTACTGCATATTGGTTGGAACAGCATATTTTGCCATAAGAACTAAGCGTCAGTAAGCTATTTCTTTAAATGGCCAGTTCATTGATTGTTTAATTGTTTAATTAATTACTTAATTACAAATAATGAAGTGGATGTTTGACTATATATAAGCACACAGTTTTAACTTTGATGTCATGGTCTGAAGAAGCGTATTTCTAAATGCGCGAAAGCGCTTACCATTTGTTCATTAAAGTCTACTTTTTATTTTATTATCGTGGTGAGTCTGAAGTTTTGTTTTATCATTTAAATAACAATAATCTTAAGGTGGAGGCTCTTGCCCCATAATTCCCTGGAGCAGAACAGAAAAAAGGGAGAATCTAAAATTAATGATTAAATAAAAACAACAATTGAAAATGTATGGGGTTGGCACTCCTTAAATCCCCATTACAATATATCAAAGAAATATACCCCTGGGATTCCACCCGTGTCCCTGCTGGACAGTGGCAACTGGTGCTAACTTATCTAAACATGGTCTAAACTCTTGGCTAGGCTTATAAGGCCTCAGGGCCAATAGCCTAGTAACCTCCTATGATCTTATGATCCTATGGTAATCCATCATGGCAATATTAAGTAAAGACAGCAAAGGACATTCATTGCAGGGAGTTAAGGGGTGATAGCACCTTTACACTTGCATATTTATAGATGTTATTTATGTTTTTTTAAATTCCAGCTTATCTTTACTTTTACTCTTGGAGGGGATTAAGAGCACAGCACCTCCCTTAGTTTCTTGTATTTAATTCTCTTTACCTATCTAGGTTTATTTATCTTCATGTTCATCCCCACTTACTACTGATATTGTAATGATCATTGCAGTCATCCCCCTTAAGACTCATATCACATCAATCACTGTAACCCTGCCCAAAGCGGAGTGAAGAGGCAGAGGGGTAGCACTCATCAGAGTAGCCAAAAGATGGGTGATGGGTGCAGCTCAAACACCAACAAAGCACAGGAGAGAAGGGGAAATAGTGAATTTTTCTAACATAATATGGTTATGTATTTATTTACTAAGGTAGAGCACTGATTCCCATGGGGCCTTTCTCAGACTCAGCCCAGGAGCCACTGTCTGGGTAAGTGACTTGTTCAGAGTCACACACTTAAGCAATTGAGGCTCAGGGAATGAAACCCTGGACCACAGAAAACAGTTCATTAACAGCTCATTAATCCTCTGGGCTAACTGCCAGACATAAATAACTGACATTTGAGAGTACTGTAAAATTATTAGAGTGAGTGCTCCTTGTGCCAGGTAAATAAATTCCAAAATTGTTTCCTCAATACTAGGGGTGAAAAATCACGATTCACTGAATTTGTTAACCTGATATTCTCATTGAGCCAAGACACTTTTACAGACGAGATGTAGACATCAGTACTGAGAAAGCCAGTTATTGCATTGTGGAGTTAAAGTGAGCACCATAAGCATTGAGAAGTTACATTACACAAAAGGTGAGGGTTATATATGCATGTTGGAAAATACTGGCTTTAACAAAAAGAATGAGCAGGTAGTCATGCAACAACAAAACATTGTAAGTATATCACAAGGTTGTTATGTTGTTTTTAATGCAATTAACATTGTAAATAATGAGTCAAACACTGTATAAAATAATAAACACTGACACGTTAAACAGAATCAGCACCAAGGGTTGCAGCTGGGTCTACCACTGGATTATCAGCTGTCTTACTAAAATTGCAGAGTATAGCGTAATGGAAGCAGTTTTGCATATACTTTGAAATACATGCATCATCATTTGTAGAAATAAACATATGGGTCTACACGTCAAACATTTATAGTATTTGTAATAGCCAAAATGCACAAACCCTGTACACTTACATGAAGACAGAGGAATGAACATCCATCTACAAAGAATGTAGATACAGGCAGTCTCAGAAATGAATAATTTGCATCTACTATGAGTGTTCTCCACTCTACACCTGCACAGACCATTCTGGTAGACTTCAGGCCTCTCTCAACATAGTATTCTTAGACAAAGCATACACACCAGTTACCTGCATATACATATATCATACCTCTCAACCAGTCAGAGACAGATCTTAACAAAATCAGGGACAATCAGTGGCACTTTTAAAATATTAGTTCTGTTAACCTGAAACACTGACAGAATAAGAGAGTCTGAATTAATACACGTTCTGAAGTAGAAGTCCATATCTCTAATTATTGTCATTATTTATTAAATGTAATTCACCACTTTTTCTCCAAAAGTCACCAGTTTTAGGAGGGGATTAAGAGGCACAGAGCTAAAATTTGAGTCAAAATTGGGGGCAATTGGGAGGTATGCATATCATTCAGTAACACATAGAACCCATATACTTATACAAGCAATGTTCATTTACAGCAATCACATACTGTTTTATAAGCTGCCTCCCCCACATCATGTACACACCCACATAATTATTCTAATCCTAATATCACCATTGCCACTAAGGAGATCTTCCTTTTTTTTTAACATTATCGTCATACCTAAACACAGTGCCCTAATCGCATCACATAGTCCACTATCACAAAATATTACATTTCTTTCAGACACGCATTCAGCTCCACAACAGAGATGCACCACATTAGACTTAGACATCTTATGATATATATACTACACTTTAACACACTCGGAGCTTTAGACAATTCACAGAAGCTTACACACTAGCACTTACACACACTTCAGCATTTGCACAACAGAGCTTGCGGATTTGTAATTTGCATTTCGTGCATTTATCCAGCAGTATGATTCCCTCAGAGTGTAACTGTACATCAGCTACAGCATTGCATGCCAGCTGTTTGCAAGGGGTTGGGTTTGCAATTTCATGGATGAGGAGTTAAGGAACCAAAGGTATAATATTTGACTTTGTGACAAGTATGTTAGGATATAACCAAACAGTAAAGCAAACTACTTAGTCCTTGTGGAAGATCCTTTTACAGGTTATCAAGCATTAGATATTGGTCTGGCACCTGACTCAGAGGATTAATGAGTTGGTAACAAGCTGTTTCCTGTGGTACAGTGGTGCAAGGTTTGACTCCCTTAGCCTCTGTTGCCTAACTGTGTGACTCTGAACGAGTCACTTAACCAGACACTGCTCCTGGGCTGAGTCTGAAGAAGGTTCATGGAGATCAGTGCTCTACTCCTAAATAAAATAAATGTACTTATTAGATTTTTTTGGCTGCCGGTAAGTGAACTGATCATGAGTGATTGCTTTTAGCCACAACCCTTTTAAGTCTACAGGCATAGCAGAGCCAAGTCCATTTACATAAATAACTAAATGGATCATTAAAATTAGCTGTGTGATGTACATAATATAAGTATTATATATTTTAAAGGCCGCTAAGATAAATATATAACTAACAGATGCTTTTCTAATACGGACTCCTTAGTGCTGCAGAGGCTGGACTGTAAGCTTGAGACACCCTGCCACCAGAGGAAGAGCTAATTAGATACAAATCAGTATAAATGTAATTCCAGCTGGAAACCCAGAGCCATGAAGAGCAATATGTTAAAGCATGAGCGTCAGATCACTCATTACGTACACATTTCTTAGAAAAAAATATCCTATAGGTAAGAAATATATTTACACTGACTTTTTCACAGTGCAACTTACTTCGACTGCTAAAAACATCTAAAGTAAGGAATTCATTGGGGGAGGGGGAAACTGAAAGCAATCAATAGAGTCTGGAGGAATAAAAAAAAAAAACAGCACATGGTCCTATGGGTAACCTCATGCAGTCGCTGGCGTTCAGACCTGAACAGTTATACATTTATTCATTTTCTGAACTTACTGCTAGTGAAGGAAGCACACCTTTCAATTAGTTTCTCTTTTCTGTATGTGTGCAACTAGTTCACATGAGCATTTGTTTCATTTCCTACATCTTGCATCATAATGAAGAGGCAGTAATGGGGGGGGGGGGGGTGACAGGGACATCAAGTAATTACGCTGAATAATGAACTGGAAGAAGCACGCTGACTAAGAGGAAACATGACAGAGCACTTCATCATGAAAGGATGACAGATACATGAAGAAGCCTTCAGAAAAAGCAGCAGCAAGAACGGCAGTCGAATTCAGAAATACACAGGACTGACACAAAAGGGATTACAGACTGGGCAAAGGGAGGAAACAAATAAGATGTCTGCTTTTATACTGCTCAGGAAATGAGCAGACACGGTGCTCCAAACTATTTATTTGCAAACATTTCCTGTATATGCTTGGTAAGAAAATTAATAAAATGTATTTATTTCAGTCTTTTACCTGAAGAAAAGACCCTTTTTCATTTAAATGATTGCAGTATCCCTTTGTGAAAGGTCTCATGGGAACTTGCTGTGTACGTGTACAAAACACCAGACACTTCACTCTCATTCAGTGCTGCCGTGCATCCTGCAATGCCTGTCCATTCTCTGAAGGGATTCTTTCAAACAGACACAATAAGCTGAAGAGGAGAGCACAGCATTCAATAGACACTGAAAAGTATAATGGCCTGCAGAAGATAAGGAATGGCGAACTGCAGGGGGTTAGAGCAACACTAGTCCACAGCCAGAAGGGAAGGAGTTTTAACATGGTACCATCATAAAACACCAGGATTCTTTACAAGAGGCAGGTCATGATCTCCCTAATGAAGCTTAACAGCTTTCCATAAAAGACATAAGTGCCTTCATTTACATTTGAATTCTGATGTAACTAGCGTGGTGCAGTAGAAGCAGACTATAGGCAGCTCCAGAAATTGCAAACGGGAAACAAAATAAATGGTTGGAGATATTTTGCTCTAGCCTTTCTACCACTTTAGAAGCCAAGATTAATTTTACACCTTACTTATGTACTTGTCTCCGGGAATATAACAACCAGTTTTATTTGCAAATACTAAATAATGCATAACAATACAAAAAGTAAGCATTACTTCAAATGAAATAATCAACCAACACAGTCCGTGCATGAAGTAAAAGAACACATGGAAATCAAGAGATGTGGAATAGAAATTATTAATATAAATGGTACACAGCATCAATTAGCTAGGTCTACATGTGCATGCATGTAGTTATGCCTTTGCTTGGTCCAAAATCACAACAATCACTGAAACTTCAGGCATTTAGTCAGAGTTAATAGCAATCCAAAACCTCAAATGTAAATGGTTATAAAGCATAAAAATAAAAATTAAGTAGATTTTGTTACTGAAAATATTCATTTTTATTCATTCATTATCTTTCTGTTCAGCAACTGTGCTTTGTCCCAACTAGGAGCATTCAGAAAACTTCTAAAATCGGTGTTTGTCCGTTGTCCAGACAGTCTCTCAAGTTGTCTTTGTTGGACATATTTTGCTGAAAAATTTACAGTTAAAAAAATCTCCAGGCCAGCCAGGTGATAATAGACTTTAGTATAACCCTATAGACTACCATATAACATATCCTAAAGAAAAAAAGATCACTACTGGCTCTAGCACAAGCCACCTTCCATCCAGGACCTCCATGTACATCCAAAATTCAAGTCACAAGATGAGCAATTACAAAAACAAAATCAGAGATACAAGGACAATAGTTGACCCCAGAGTGAGAGTAACCAGCAGTCCTTGCTTTGTTCCAAAATCATAGCCACTTAAACTGTGGGCATTCAGTAAGAATTAACAGCAATCCAAAACTTCAAAAGAGAATAAGTTTTAAAACATAAAAATAATACTCAAGTAGATTTTGCCACTGAAAATATTCAGTTTTGTTTAGTCATGATGTTTCTGTTCACTGCAAATATCATCTTGGTTGTAATACTTCCTGATCTGACTCCAAAATGCTTGTCTTCCATTTATTTTCTAATACTCTGTATATTTGTTAATCAATTATTCTCACCAGAACATTTATGCAGTATAAAGGGAATCTGATACCTCTATACTACCCACATTTTTGAATGTCCCCTTTGTTCTTACACACGTGCACTAGTATGCTTATTCTCCAGTCATCTGGGATACACTGCTCTTTTCATTCTGCTGTGTGTTCCCTTAACCATCTGGAGCCATTTCTATCCAAACTCACCCAACATCTTCATCATATCTGCTATGAATTTATCTGAGCCTGCTGATTTCCCTGACTTCACTTTTACTAGTGCTGTTCTTATTTCTTTTAGGGTGGGCTCCTCTTCATTTTTCATTTTAGGGTATGTCTGGTCTAGTACAGCTTCTGTGGGATTTTCTTCTTTCAGAAGCAGCTGGAAATACACCTCATATTTGCCTTTGATGTTCTATGGCCTGCTGAGCAGATTGTTGCTGGCATCACTTATGGAAGGTACTTCATAACTATTTTCTTTATCTTTATGTTTTGCCTTACTACCTGATAGAGTTTCTTTGTGTCATCTATTGAGTTTCTTTCCAGAAGCAGTTAGAGTACATACAATGCCTTCTTTTGCAAATCCTCTCTTATCCTCTTTGTTAGCTGACCAGTATTCCTTCTTAGCCTCGTCCGTTTTTTCTGTTTCCCACATTTTCTTGCACTCATCCTTTCTTTTGATGACTTATTGAACTTTTGCATTCCACCACCAGCTGTACGTGTGTATCTGTGTCCGTTAGTCCTTCCATATGCTGTTTTGAGGTGCTGCCATTTTTCTTCAACTACACCTATCTCCTTTTCCTCCTGAGGTGCTAGAATTGTCTTGGTAGTTGAGAAGAAGCTACAGATGAAGAAAGAGTCCAACTAGGCATTTCTAGACTTGGAGAAAGCATATGACAAGTTGCAAGAAAGCTGATTGGGGCAGTACTACAATGGTTCCAAGTCCTAGAAACATCTGAAGAATTAGTACAGGCTATATACAAGGACCCAATAACACAAGTACAAACAGTGTTCCGACTCCCAGAAGGGTTCCCAGTGGGAGTCAGTGTGCATCAGGGTTCAGCTCTGAGTCCACTGCTGTTCATATTGCTGATGGAATATGTGATGTCCCCACTCTGGGCCAGTAATCAAGAAGCCTGAATCCTCACCACTGACACTAGAGAGGGACGTTCACTTGGAACAAAAATAGATAAACACAATAATTCCAGATGCAACTGTCTGCATTAAGCACAATTTCCCTTTAAAGGACTCAGGGGAACATACTCAGTCTGGGGTCTGGGTTTCTGTCTCTCTCTCTCTCTCTCTCTCCAGGTCCTCAGTAAGACTCCCTACTGGCACAGCTATAGAGTTAAGTCCTCAGCTGAGTGTCCAAGCCTAGTCCTCCACCACTGTCTCTGTGAAACCAGTCCTCTCTCTGTTGATTCTAATTCCATCTGCAAAATTCCAAACAGGAATGCCACTAGTAACAAACAAGAACACTTCCAAAAAATGGAATAAAAAAGCTCACTTTAATAATGGAACACACAACGACTAAGCGCTTTCGCCAAAAGTTAATATGGCTTCATCAGAGTCATAAAAAGCAGCCTACAATCTATCCATTATATACACAATTGTCCATTAAGCACATCCAATCACCAAAAGACATATCAAATAAAATTAACAATTATTCCTACACCACCCAATGAATTCACACTACATATTTAAAGAGAGCATAACAATAAAAATGCTCACTTAATCAAAAACAAATTCTAAACACATACATGCACTTAAAATTAGATAAAATAAAATAAATTTATAAACTACTATTAAGCTTTCAGGCTGACTATATATTGTTAGCTTTTTCTTTCAACACAGGATGCAGTGATATACTTTCATTCAAGCCCGGGGGGGGTTCATAGCATCAAGTCTTAACTGCCATTAATATACTTTGGTCTCAACTTTCAGCTTGTCGTCACCCCCTCTTTCATTAGGGAAGACACAATCAATGACAAAAAAGGTAAAGTTTTTAAAATTTGGGCATTTAGTGCTATGTGCATATAATGCATTATGTGTATTTTTGTTCTTGATGGCCCTTAAATATTCAGCAATTCCATCACGAAGTCTGCGAATAGTTTTGCCAACATAAAATTCTTGGCAGCTTATTCATGTCACCACATAAACAAGCAATTTAGTGTTACAACAGCATCTTCCAGGGCATGACAAGGCATAACCATAATTTACTACAGAAACATAAGGTAGATCATTTATGAACCTGTAAAATTTGCAGGCTCCACATTTATACATCATGGACTTATAACTTACAGTCTTCTGACGTTCCAAAACATTCTTAATATTTTTGCCCCTACTAAATACTATCATGGGTTTATCACCCAATTTCTCTTTTGTTTGTTCTATCTGTTTCTCCTCTTCTTCAGCCTTCAAATGCTGCAGTCTCTCTGCTGATTCTAATTTAAATGTTTGGCTTCCAGTTCAAGCCTCTTTAACTCCAGACAGATTTTTAAGTACTCTGATGAAAAGGTGAACTGTCCTGTTTCTGAGGGCTGCAATTTTCCATCAACAGAATGGTTATCCTCCTGGTTGCTGGTCTGAGCTGCAGCTAAGGTTGAAATTATTTCTTCTTTAGTCAAGTTTGAATGCATCAGTCCTTTGGCTTCAAACACCTTGGCCAACTAGTTCTTTGTTAGCTTGCCATAATCCTCTGCTGACATCTTAGCCTGCTTTCCCTGACTAAACTAAACTAACAAAAAATAAATAAGTAGCTTTCTGCCAATTATGCATTTATGTCTAAAGCATAACCCTAAATTCAAAATGGTGTACTCTATATTTTTCAAAATACCTTTCCACACTGGAACTAAAATCTTCCTGGTACAAAAATGACACATCTCAATGATTAAGTGGGATGCACATGCTTGGACGCACCTTGTGTTATTCCCTGGTGGAGGCTGGCTACATACAGGAGGGCATTATCCTAAAGAGGGAATATGTGGGGGATACTAGCTGAGTCACTGCCGAGGCAGGGCAATATGTCAGCACTTGCCCATTGCATATCCCAAACCCTGGAAGTTAATAGGCATGTGTAGTGGAGGAAAATGATAGCTTAAACGCAAAACATTCATCAGCAGCAATATGACTGCACCAGGAACCTCTGTGTCCTCAGTATTCCCAAGCATGGATCAGAGTAAGTTCAGGGAAGAAAGGAAATACCCTGGAAACCTAATGGATGAAGACAGACTCTGATGGCAACTGATGGTCATATGTAAGGAGAAAAAAAAAGTGTTTGCAGCAAAGAGAAAAACTACAGCTGGCAGGCCAAACTTAAATGATCAAGTACAATGAATGTTTTACTCTATCATTTCCACTTTTTTTAATTTGGATAGTTCTGTTGAAGGCAGTAAGTAAGGAATCTGTAGCGATTCAAATGCTGGACAATTCACGTAAATGAAAGGAAAATTGTCTGTTTCTGCATTGGCCAGTGGTCTAGATGTATGGCAGCACTGCATTTTGGGAGGTGTTTTGTGTCTTATGTAAACAAAGCATTAGGGAGATACCAGGGTAGTCTGTACAGTGATATGGAAATGCTAATGATGCTACTTATTAATCTTCTGTTAAGTGAGTATTGACAGCATTGCAGAAACAATAAATGGATTCCCAGTGATGTAAGCAACTTATTGCTTCTCAGCTTATAGCTAAGATCAAGTGCAGGGTCCCACAATAAACATTTTAGAGCATGGGCAGTACACCATCTCTGATCAAGAAAGTGCATTTATTTAGTTTTATTTTGCAATGCCTACATTTCTTAATATTAAAAAAGAAGAAATAAAGAAAGGCATCTGTTTACTTTATCTTTATCAAATACAATAACAAAAAAGCTTTACTATATACGTGTAATTTATATCATGAAAGTTTTATAAAAATACTGTTAAGATCAGAAATTGTTTTACTTAGTTACCATTTTTCTTCCTCTTCTCTTCCCCTTGGTAGTTCTTCCAAACATTAATGGAATGAAGTGAGACAAATGCCTTTCAGATCCCCACAAGTTTAACAAAGTCAACAAAAATCCATTCTTTCCACTTTTTCTTATACAGCCGTATTTCACAAATGTGACTGATTCTTTGAAATCTCACATTTACTCACCAATTTCCGTGTTGCTAGTCTTCTGCCTGTTCATCTCCATCTCCCGAGTCTGGTTCATTTCCAAGGTACTCTCAGTTCTAGTCAACTCCTGTGCTTTTCTTTGTGTCTCAAACATTTTCCTTTAGAACATTTTAAAAGGTTTCACTAGCAAAGTCTCTCCATGTGCTTTATTATCAGAAGAACAAGAAGCAGAATCCCCTTCTGCTTGATGGCTTACTTTTGCTGTACCAACTTTTGTGTTTACTCCTTAGCCTGTTCTGCATCTAAAATGAAGTTGATCCTCCAGGGAAAAAAATATTCTGAAGACAGATTGATGCAGCATTTTGAATCTCACACCTACCTCGCGACATTCCCTGATTGCTGGAATAAATGTGTTTCTCTTCTGCCTAGTGTACAGTGAAAAATCATTTTCAAAACTCTACTGTCTCCAGTGTTTAACTTTGCCGTTCTGTCACAGTTTAGTCAGGATCAAATTTTTCTACTGCTATGATTGCATCTTTCCTAATACAGGTCTTGGCTGCTTTCTTATGGCCAGGTTTTGATTACACACACAATCTGGCCTTTCATTTAACAGATCTTGCTATGGAATACCAATCCTGTTGCTTATCTGTGCCCTAACAAAATTAATACAGTCTGTTCCTTCTACTTTTTCTGGTACAGCAGAAAATCTCAGGTTTTCTCTGTGTCTTCTATCCTCTAATTCTACCATTTCATGAAACATCTTTTCTTGAGCATTCTCATACTTAGCCAGTCTTTTCTTCAATTTGACCTCTGATTTTTGGAATCTTATCAGTCATATGAATATCTAGTTAAGGTTTATGCCATTTTTTCAGCTTTTTATTTGAGTTGATTTACTCCTTCAGTGTTTTGTTTATTTTAAACACCTCTGAGCACATTTGACTTTTTTTTCCATCTGTATTACTGGAAAGCATGTATTGCACCAAAGCTGGAGCTTAAACTGTTTTTTTTGCTGAACAGCTGCAGGATTATTCCCAGTTAATATTTTCTCTTCACATTTTATAGTTGATTTCCTTTTCAGGCTGTTTTAGTTTCTTCTTTGCTTGCATCTAGGCAGTGTACTCACTAGCCAGTAACTGAATTTACAAAAAGTGACAGAGTTAATGGCCATTGTCTTTCAGTTTCTTTTTTCACACTGGGAGAGCTGAAGTTAAGCTGTTGATCAGTGTGCAGCCATCTTGGAAAGCCTGATGGGACTTTTTCTTGTGCCTGAATTTCATCTTCATCCATCCTATCTCCGGCCCCTATCTGCCCTAGTTTCTCCCTCTTTTCCTCTGCTTCCTTTAACCACTATGCTATCTTTATTCCTAACCTTGTATTTAATTGTTAACATATACTGTTGCTGTATTTCTCCTTCATTACTGATGTTTTATATTGACCAAGTACAAATTGTTACCAACCAGACAAGCATGGTGAGAAGCATAAAACGACACTTTTATTCCATAAAATATAAGCCAAGGCTAAAAACCAATAATTTAAACTATATAATTGTGGTGAATTTATAAACTTAGACTCTATGCAGATTGTTCAACTAAAAATGTCATTTATTTAGCTACTCGCACCAGATGTTCACGTTTTTATGTTGGTAAAACCCTTGCACCAGATGTTCATGTTTATATGTTGGTAAAACAACAGATCTTTGAAGGAGTGGATATTACAACATCTCAGTGACATTGGAATGGGAGTTAAACACAATGCTCTGGCACAACATATTAAAACTTATACGGGGCATAGTTTTTTGTTTTATGGTGCTATTTATACAAAAAGTCAATCCTTGGAGTAACTATCTTTTCAATTTATACAGAAATTGCAGAAATGAAATAGATTGCTAACCTCCAGGCTGGCAAGAAACCCGGTTTAAACAGTGTAGTTCCTTTAAAACCAGTATTGAAGGGGAATAGGCTCCTACATTGAATTTTGTTGGTTACAGCTGTTTTTTAAAGCACAGGAAGTGATGTATGTGCATGATATGATGAAGGGTTATACCTGAAAGTGCTTATCCTTTACATTATCTGCCACTATTTTATAGAGTTTACGTTATTGGTTTTTAGGTTTGGTTTATATTTTATGGAATAAAACTGTTTTATGCTTCTCACCGTGGTCATCAGGTTGATGACAATTTGTACTTGTTGGATATTTCTTCTCCATGACGGACATCTGGTCCTACTTGGAGTATTATTTTTTGGGAGTTTTCTACGTTCTGCCTCACTGAGGGTATGCATGGCTGAGGGCAATACAACTGAGCTAGATTACTGTCCGGTTACTCTGGTAACACGATCCATGAGAGAACGTGGCAAGACACTGGCCTATTTTGATTTCAATCCACTGTTGAAGCTTGAATTTACAGATGTATCTAACTCTATACAAGATAAGAATACTCAAATGGAATTATTTAAACAAATGTATAAAGAGTTAGAGAATGAATTGTTTAAATTAAAAAAGGTTATAATGGTAGCTCATGCATTTGGAGGCATGCCTGCACCACAGGATTGTACCCAGAGGTTTATGGATTATGTGCATGCCGACTTATGGTGAACTTTATCCTGAGCTGTTAGCGAAATGGCAGTCTATTAATTTAGAAGCCAGTTTCAAATATATGCAACTCCTTATTGACTTTTTTAAGCCACAAGAAAGGGAGCTTATAGTCTCCATAGAGAACAAACAGAGTTGGAGAAAACTTTTATGCTGATGTTTTTACAACCAAACTCGACACTTTATACCATACAGTTACATTATATGACTCTAAGGTGCAGCAACTGAAAATGAAGAAAATTGAAAGAGACTATTCTGACTTCAAGCATGGTCATATATTTGTATGGCAGAAAATGAAGAATAAGACTGATATAAATATGGTCGAGAAAGAAAAAATGCAAAGAGGAGAAAAGGTTGTTTTGCCAAGTAATAGTGATGTTATAGAGCAACCTGCAGTTTTGTACCAGTGACGAAGAAATACTTCTTCATACTGGTGGCAACTGTTTTTATGGACTTATGTTGCTGTGAGTGGTTGCCTTTGGTGAGGTTTTCCTGTTTGGACTTTATCTTTGGATTATTTTGTACATGGATACCTCGCACATGGAGTTAGTAAGTGAAGAACATGCAACTACTAAATTTCCTAGTTCTTTTAAGAACAAGGAAGATGATAGAAAGAATTTGACTGTTAAGACCAATCCTCTTTTACAGCTGGATTTGAATATACAAGCTTGTGAAACTTTCACTAATCCAGTAGCAACTGAAGTGAATCGTAAATTTGAAGAGACTGTAGCAGATTTTACCAATAAAGTGAATAAACTGAAAAGGTTGCAATGGCAGCATTACCATATAGAGGCTTGTCTACAGTTTGGTGTGGTTCCATGAGGCATGAGGATGTTCTGCATGCCGTCGCAAGGTGAACACTACCCCGAGCTATTGGCCCGATGGTAGAGAATCAGTATAGAGACTGGTTTCTCTTATATGCGCCTCTTGCTGGAATTTTTGCACCTCAGGAACAAACACTCAGCCATGAGGTAGAACTGCTACAGCAGCGATTGGAGTTGGAATACAAAGAGGAAAGGTATGTGAAGCGTATGGAGGATTTATATTGTACTTTTTCTACTATTGATCAGAGATTACAGCAACAAAAAGCCAAAAAGCTACACAGAGACCATAATGATTTTGGCAGTGGTCAAATATTTGTTTGGCCCAGAGATCAGAAGACTTATTCATCAAGGGAAGCTGAAGGAACCATTATGGAATTGAAAGGGAGAGGCCAGCCACAATGGCCGTATAGGCGAGGGAGTGTTAGTACCAATATGCATTTGATGAATGGGAAGGCACGTAACACAATCTAGCATCGTAATACTTCCCATTCTCCTACACAGCAAGAACTAGTACTGAAAGGAGTAGGAGACTTAGTTAATTTGACTGTTCTGCACAGTAGTGGGGATATTTCAGAAACAGTGGTTCTAAGTAGGAATATACAAGGGGAAAACCATGATGTATCTAATACCACCGACGATATGCCCACGACAACGGGTACTGAACCTTATGCACAACAAGGAGCACGGCCTAAGGCACATCAGGTTAATGACAGCGGTAGCCGTTTTTTTGCCACCTTGCCTGCTCCCATCAAAAAAAAAGGGGACTGGACACGGCAGCAGAATGAACAGAGAGAATACAATAAAAGAAGTATATCAGAATGACTGGTGATAATAACATTGTTTTTAATTTATCTAAATATGTATTATCTGTTGATGAGTTATTTGTACTCAGTAAGGGGCTCACTTGTGTACCAAGTACTGAGAGAAGTTTTAATGAAATAATTTTTGGACCTTATGTTATTTGGTAGGAACTTGATGTTAAACTGCATGTTTGGTAATAATGATAATAAACCTGCCCAGGTTCCGTTGAGGCAACCTAGTACTTTTCTTCCTGTTTTTAATCACACAGTGAGTACATTTGTTAAGGTTTGTGAACAGGATATTTTACTTTATTTGTCTAAGGGGCATACCAGGAGTTTTTATAACTTGACAGATATGCAGCGACAGGCACTTAAGGGTTTACAAGGTAATACAGACATAATTATTAAGAATGCGGACAAAGGAGGAGCTGTGGTTGTCCTGGATAAGGGTTTTTATCAGGATAAATTAGCGGATTTGCTATCAGACACATCCACTTACACTCAGATCTCCCAGATTGCTTTAAACAGAATTATTTCTGAGGTGAGGACTGGTCTAAAATGGTTACAAGTTGATGGTTTAATGGATAAAGATCTATTTGAATTTCTGTGGATAGAGCACCCAGTCACACCGGTTTTTAAGGCTCTCCCAAAATTACATAAAGATCCTGTTAACCCTCCCATGAGACCTATTGTCTCAGGGAGGGGATGGATCACTGAAAACATTTCGATATGGTTGGAATGCTTATTGAAACCTTGTCTAATGGGTTGTACAGAGGTGTTGAGACTCTGGGCATTTTCTAATTTCTTTGAAAGAAACGGTAGAGGCGAAAGGTATTTTGTAGTACATCATGGTAACCCTTGATGTGCAGAGTCTTTTCACAGTGATTAGTAATCACTATGGCATAGAAGCAGTCGCACATTTATTAATGGAAATGAATGTGCTGGGGGAGGACAAATTGAAATTGATGAGAGAACTGTTGAGTATGGTTTTGGAATATAATGTCTTTATATGTGGAGGCAAACACTACAGACAGACACAGGGGGTAGCTATGGGAACCCCCTGTGCAAACACCTATGCTAATCTGGTCTTAGTTTTTTGGGAGAGGCAATTTGTGTTAGGACAGTCCAACAAGTGGAGGGATAGGATACATCTATACAGGCGCTTTGTGGATAACATTTTTTTGTTATGGGAGGGAAATGAGGCAGAACGTTTTAGTTTTGTCAGTTATTTAGGATCTTCCACCACCTTCCTTAAATTCTCTTTGAATTTCTCCAGAACAGAGATAGACTTCCTGGATATAAGATTATTGCAGGATACAGGGGGTTTTAGGACCACACTTTATAGAAAAGGATGCTGGAAAAATAGCCTGCTGGCACGGGACAGCATGCATCCCTAGTATACCTTTAACAACATAGTCAAAGGGCAGTTGGGTAGGGTTTCTGGACTATGTACTGAAGATGATGATTTTGAAATAAAAATGGAACAACTAAAGTATAACTTCATAGAAAGGGGCTATGGAGAGGAGAAGGTGAGTCAGACTTTTGCTAGGCATAAGAAATTTAGACAGGGTAAACTGAACTCATGGTTTAAATCAAGGGAAACGGATGAACTCACAAATCCAAATAGGAAGTCACGGAACAAAGGTCCAAGGCTTATGTTGAGTTACAGTAACAATGTACATGGGGTTTGTGATATAATCAGAAATAATTGGAAGATTCTAGCCTCTGATGAGAAAATGAGTGCAATTGCTGGTACCATGCCATCTTCTGGCTTTAGGAGAAATAAAAATCTAAAAGATTTGTTAAGCAATGAAGGTAGAGATGTCCATAGACATATAGTGACAAGGAAGGGGACCAGACCGTGTGGTTCCTGTAAGGCTTGTTGCTATATTAATTCAGATACTGAGTTTATCCACCCCAGCACTGGAAAAAAACTATCATTTTGCTGTGAGTGCCAACTGTAGATCTATGAATGTCATATATTTAGCCACATGTCAATCCTACAACTGTTATTATATAGGGAAGACCAATTGCATGTTAAAAAACTAGAATCTTGAATCATCTATCAGCCATTAGGCTGAAAAATGAGCATAATGCTCTTTTTAGGCATGCATCAGCATTTGCAGGTCACAGTTTTAAATTCATGGTTATCAGGCTGATATCCAAAGGGAACAGAGGGGGCGATATTGTGAACAGGACTGAGTGTGAAGAAACTAGGTGGATTATAGAATTAACAGCACACAGATTTTCTGGCCTCAATGAGGTCATTCCCATTAAGCCCGCCCTGAAGAAAAGGCAGACTCAATATTGAACATTGATTGGTTGTGAAGGGTTTTAAATGATTTCCTGTATCTGTAATGTATTGTCTGAAGAAGGGTAACAACCCGAAAGTGCTTACTGTTCTTGGATTTTATTTACTGCTTTTATTTTTGTACTTGCTGTTTTGTACCAGTGACAAATAAATACTTCTTCATAGTGGTGGCAACTGTTTTTTATGGACTTGTGGTCACAAACACTGTGACTTATTTGACAACAATGCAACATCGAACAAAGGTTCCTGTAACTCTTTTGATGGACAGGATAAGTCTAGTTGTACTAATTTAAAGAAGAAGAAAATCCCTAAGGACTTAGGAGCTAGGCCAAAAGATAGTTCTTCTTTTCATCCATTTTTTTCTGGATTTGCCCATACCCATGAAACAAAGACTTCCCAATGAGAGAGGATGATCCCCAAGCATAAATTTATCACAACAGTCTTTGACAGATATACAGATTAACATACTTAACAAAGGTTTAACCTTTGTGCCAGCTACCCCTTCTAAGTTACATGATGTGATCATAGATTTAAAGTTGTTTGGTCGCAACGTTTTATTAAAGAATTTGTTTAGTGATATGAGTCAACCCAAGGAAAGTCAATTGAAAAAGCCTAGTACACTTGTTCCCCCACCACATCACGCTATCGATAGATTTTTGAAGGTATGTGAAAGTGAGATACATGAGTATACTAACTCTTATCGTCAGGAGTTTTACAATCTCAGTGCCCTGGAAAGACGAGCTTCAAAGGATTTAATGAGTATTCAGAACATCGTTATTAGACCAGCTGACAAGGATGGTGAAGCTAATTTTAGACAAAAATAATTTTGCAAAGAAAATGGATATTTTGTTACAAAACGATTAATAGACTGATGGCTAACGATATCATACAGAAGGTGAAAGAACAAGTAACAGACGTATTTACGGGATGTATTCTGACACATGAACTTCTTGATTATCTTTTAGTTACACATCCAATAATAACCTTCATTATCAGTCTTCCCAAAATGCACAAAAATGCCATTGATCCCACATTAAGACCATTGTTTTGGGCAATTGCTGGTTTACAGAACCCTCTTTGATCTGAGTGGAGAAGCAACCCAAGAATGTGGTGTTGAGAGCTCCAACAGTGTTAAAGGACAGCAGATTTTTTGAGGTTTCTTTATGAGTTCATTAGTACACAGAATTTAACCAAAAGGCTGTTACTAATCACAACGGATGTTAACAGTCTTTAGGCAGTGTTCCAAAGACCAAATTACCACCGTAACAGCCACAAACAAATGTAATCTGAGGGTCATGCTGCTAAATGCTAGAAGTCTAAATCTCAAAATGCACTCGCTCGAAGCACCCCTTAAAATGGAGAACATTGAGACATTTGTGCTGTAACACAGACCTGGTTCAAGGCAGCAGAAAGCACACCTGCACTACCAGGCTATAACTCATTCCACACCTTTCGGCCCCAGAACTTGGACCGAAGCTCCAAAGGCGGTGGTGTTTCCATATTCATAAAGGATGCGCACACCTCCAGACTGGTAGCCCAACATAACACATCTGAGATACTTCAGGTGCAGCTAAAATTGGGTAAGACAGCAATTCAGGTCGTAGCCTGCTATAAATCCCCAACCATGTCCCAAGACTCGCACTCCACATTCCTAAGCACCCTGGAGAATATTAGTTCCAACCTAACACACTCATACTGGGTGACTTCAACTACCCTCCATTAACTGGGAAAAATACTCATGTACCAATACACTTGCCCAACGTTTCCTGGAATTCATTAATTCCAATGCCCTGGACCAGCTTGTTCTTACCCCCACTAGAGGTAACAACATCCTTGACCTGGTCATTACTAACATGGGTGATTGTTGCTCTACACCAATAGTCAACCTCTCCCTGGTTAGATCCGACCACAAACTAATCACCTTGGAAATCCACATCCCCCTCCCCCTGGCAAGGGTAACAACCATGAAAAACTTCTCCAAAGCTAACTTTGGGTTCCTAAAACAGAGGTTATAACTTCACAGCACCCATGCAAATGGAGAATAGTTGTATGACCACCGAATCGTACACCAATGCACTATACGAACACATACACAAATGCATGGCTCTCACCATACCCAATAGAACCAAGACGCTCTCCTCCCAAAAAAGGAAGCCAATCTGGTGGTCCCCTGCCATAAACAAACTCTACAACAGAAGGAGGATACTGATGTGGAAACAGGTGAAGTCTCAAGATTGGGAAAAACTCCCTTATCAGCCTCAACAAAAAGTTGAGATCCCTCATCAAATCCTCTAAAGCTACCTATGAAAACAAAATTGCAGCAGATAGTAAAGACAACTATAAGGCCTTCTATAGTTATGTATAGAATCTCCACGGCAATACCCAGATCTGCTCTGAACTACACAATGTTACCTCCTATACTGAGCCAACAGATATTGCCAATATACTGGTGACAGATTCGGTGCCAACTTTACCCCTCTCCCCCCCCAAAGGACCAATTACAATACCAGTAGATTGCCAGGAACCCAGTATTACTGCTGCACAGGTTAAAACAGCACTGTCCAAGGCCAAGAATAGAGCTTCTATGGGACCTGACAATATCCCTAGCTGTGTTCTACATGAACTACAGAGTGAACTGGCACCTCACCTGTGTGCCCTGTTCAATCACAGCCTCACCTCAGGCTTTGTCCCTACCAAATGGCGCACTGCTACAGTCATCCCTCTCCACAAAGGAGGAGGAACTATTGCCCCATTAGCCTAACAAGTTGGATATGGAAAGCTATGGAATGCATTATCATGGACCTAATAAACAAGGATATAGGGAATCTCCAAACTCTGGATCCCACACAGTTTGGTTTTGTGAAGGGTAGATCATGCCTGCTCAACTTGGTCAACTTCTTTGAGTTAATCACCAGAGCTGTGGATGAAGGCAAGATGGTTCATACAGCCTACCTTGATCTGGCCAAGGCCTTTGATACCAGGAATCATAGAAAAACTCGCTAAGCTAGGCATCAACCGCTATATCACTAAGTAGGTTGCAAACTGGCTCACAAATAGAACCCACAGTGTGAAAGTAGCTGACTCCAAGCCAGACTGCCGACCAGTCACGAGTGGAATCCCACAGGGTTCGGGTCCTGAGTCCTCTCCTGTTTGGTATCTACTTCTCTGAAGTCCAAGCCAACAAGAAGGGACTCTGGCTGACAAAGTTTGCAGATGATTGCAAGTCGGGAGCTATTATTAACTCCCCAAGTGATGTTGACTTCCTACAGAAAGGCCTCACTGAGACCAACTGGTATCAGAACCATGGCCTTAGGCTCAATGCCAAAAAATGTGTCATCATCCCCCTTGGGAAAAACCCGGTTCCCATGAATTACCACATCAATGGTAGTCCACTGAACACAGAAGGCGTTATAAGAGATCTGGGAACACAGGTTGACAGCAACCTTTCTTTTGACCACCACATTGCCACTGTGGTCAGAAAGTCCTTCTATGTGGCACATCTCATTACTAAGGGTTTTGCATCCAGGAAAAAAAGAAGTCAATGTCTCCCTCTCTTCCCTCATTAGGCCAGTCATTGAGTACAATGCCCCATTTGGCATGTACCTCACTAGACACCTGCAATAACTGGTGAGGCTGCAAAAGTACCTCACAAAGAGGATCCTAGACCTTAAACACTTGTCCTGTATGGACAGACTCAAAAAACTCCAACTATTCTCTGTCTCATATCACCTACTTAGAGGCGATCTCTTCTTGACTTACAAAGCCATGTCTGACCCAGCTCTGTTAGAAATGCTACATCTAAAGAAATCCCAATCCCTCCGCATCACACACTCCAGAGACCTCAACCTCATTACCACAATCAACAGAACATGCTAGAGGGACAGGTTCATAACCCACAGACTGCCCATGCTATGGAATAGACTTTCCATACATGTCAAGCAGAGCACCTCACTGGCCATCTTCAAGAGAAATCTTGATGAGTGGATGGGAAATAGAAAATTCACCCCAGGGATCACTCCAGTGGCTCTATTTGACAGAGGCTCTGGGAACTAAGGTTGGGTGGCACAATGCCAGGGTGATCCTGTATGGACTAGAAGTTGTTAAGCATTTCATTTCCAAGTAGGACATATATGATGCTGGTACTGTACAATGGTTATGTATTCTAATGCAATTGATTATTGATTATTGAGAATAATGTTTTTATGTTCAGTAACAAGCTCTGTTGGCAGCATTGTGGTGTTGCAATGGGCATGCCCTACACCAGTAGCTATGCTAACATCGTACTTGCCAACTGGGAGGACCACTATATTTTTAATAATAACAATGAATGGAGAATTTATATTCCATTTTATAAGAAATTTGTTGATGATGTCTTCTATTTATGGACAGGAACCAGTGAACAACTGCAATGTTTTGTACAATATTTAGAGGGGACAACCTCTTTCTTTAGGTTTACTTACACAGTTCTGACATGTCCACAGATTTTCTTGATGTCAAGCTGAATATTGGCAGTCAAGGGAAAATTGAAACATCACTGTTCAAGAAAGAATGTTCTAAGAACCCATTATTTAAGCGTAATAGTATGCATCCATCTCATATATTCCCCAACATTGTGAGAAGTCGCATATTGAGAACGTCTAGGCTTTGTAATAATGATATTACATATAATAAGAAAGTGAATGGGCTAATTCAGCAATTCAAGGATCATGGATACAAGAACATGGAGATAGAAAAGGCTGTAAAGGAGACAAAAAAACGATAGAACAAAAAGAGGATGACCATGGTTTCCAGAAGCATATAATGATGCTAACAGGTGAATATTACAGAAGGAAACTGCTGTGAGGGTAACAATGACCTACAGCAGTAATATAAAGAATATATGCAGAATAATCAGGAGCAATTGGAAACTATTAAAAAGATAGTGGAAAATGAACAGTTCTTCTGTTTTAAAAATAATAATTTAAAAAGGTTATTATGTAAGTGGATATCTGATTCACCTAAGCCAGCTATGGTGTCAACAAAGATAGGAACATTTCCATGCAAACGATGCAAAGCATGCAAATATATTAATAAGAGTAATGATTTTATACATCCTAATACACAGCAAATGTATAAACCTAGACTCTATGCAGATTGTTCAGCTAAAAATATCATTTATTTAGCTACTTGCACCAGATGTTCATGTGTTTATATTGGTAAAACCAACAGATCTTTGAAGGAGTGGATATTGCAACATCTCAGTAACATTAGACTGGGCATTAAACACAATGCTCTGGCACCACATATTAAAACTTATAAAGGACATAATTTTTGTTTTATGGTGCTGTTTATACAAAAAGTCAATCCTCGAGGTAGCGATCTTTCCAATTATACAGAAATTGTAGAAATGAAATGGGTCGCGGACCTCCAGGCTGACAAGAAACTTGATTTAAATGGTGTAGTTCCTTTAAAACTGGCATTGAAGGGGCGGGCTCCTACATTGAATTTTGTTGGTTACAGCTGTTTTTTAAACTACAGGAAGTGATGTATGTGCATGATCTGAGGAAGTGTTATACCTGAAAGTGCTTATCCTTTATGTTATCCACCACTATTTTATAGAGTTTAAGTTACTGTTTTTTAGCTTTGGTTTATATTTTATGGAATAAAAATGTCATTTTATGCTTATGTGGTTATCTGGTTGGTGCACTTGGATATTTCTTTTCTACTCCTGACCTCTGGTGCTACTCGGACTGTCACTTTTTGGATGTTTTCTATTTATATATATATGCCTTTTGTAATTGCTCTGTGTATGCATTCAAGAATGCCCAGCTGACTGTTGTTACCTTTGTTGTGCAGCTGTGGAGTTTTTCTTCCTTGGTTTCCAATGAAAATGGGCTTTTAAATCAGTCAGATTATTCCCATTCAACAAATGGAAATAAATGAATGCATTTAATTTTCATATTTAAAACAAATATGTTATGTAAGAAAATGATGGTTGCATTAATAGTGCAATGGTGTAGTGTACAAATCAGACATTTCTAGCTATCGCCTTGGCTGAGCGAGGGGAGGGGGTAACCCTACATTAAAAGTTTGCATTGGAGTAACTCCAAACAAAATTCACCTGGAAATACCCCAGGTCTGGCACAAGCTACTCACATATTCAAAGTTGGTGATGGTAATTCTGAAACATTCACCTGATGACACCCCAGATCTGGCCCAAGATAGCTGCCCATGTAAAGCTGGTGTTGGTGTGCATCTCCAAATTACTCCTGAGTACTGCCTCAATCTGGTCTGGCCCAAGCCTATCATCCATTTTAACTGCTTTCTTTATTTAGTAGATTATGATAGCTGAGTCAGTAATTATAGTATATATGCTGAACTGGCAGCATCTTGAATTGTCCAGTCTGTATGTTATTGCTTGTTATTTAAATAAATGCTTCTGATGCAGTAATTGTAGTATATTCTCCGGTTGCATGTCTGTTCCTCTATTTTGGGGATTTATACCATGAAAATCAGAATGGTTATTTAGCTGCACAAGGATTTATGTAACTATTCCCAGCAGAGTGAGGTGTATGCAAAGCAGTCCTGATGTTGATGGTATACTAGAGTACATCTGCAAAAAACAAATGGATACACTGGCTTGCTACATTGAGTACATTGATTTAAATGATAATAATGCTAAGTAACCTGCTCTCTACTCACATGTAGTAGTTCATTTAAGTATTATTGTTGCCTGGCTATATTAAGAGAATTAGGAAATTCCAATAATTAACTGTTACTCCAGTCTTAATACTACCGTTTCCTTTCTTCAGGTTTTTGAATGCGGTGTTGTCAGATGCAGGCCAACTTCATGACAGCAGACAGTGAACTTTTACAATGCTTGATGTTCTTACAGCAGAGTTCACACAAACAGCTACAAGGACTGCAGCTAAGAATTTTGGGACCCTGCACTCGTCTTACGTTTGGATCCCCACTGCCACCCTACTTTTTGCCCATGATGCCTCTGTACCTGATCCTCCAGAAGTAAGTGTTACCACTTTTTTAATTGTCTAAAGTGGAGCATTTTCTGTAAAAAAAAAAATAAGAGCTGGGATTTTGCAGGACATTATACCCTTTATTCAGTGGGAAGGACCAAATTTTCAGTTTGTTATCAAAATTAAAATACTTTCTATTGACCCAGCTTTGTTGTCATAGAAGTTTTATCTCTAACTGTATTTATGGATTCCTGGGACTAAATAGTGAATCCAGGTGCTAAAGGAGATTGCCATGGGTGTGGCTTTGATCAGAAACCAGCCACAGTGGGAGGGGAACTAACTCATTGCAAGCCTTGACCACAGTTAGACATTCTTTAGACAGCAGCCTGGAGAACTTTGCAAGTAACCTTATTGTGTAATATCCTGTTAACCCATGGAAGTGTAGAAACCAGGCATACCTACAATTGCCTCATAGCATTTTGTGGGTACTACCAGGTAGCTTCTGTTAATGGTTTGTTACCCGGAATGTCCAGTTTGACAATGATGCCCATTTTCAGTGGAGGCCAAGGAAAAAAATGTTCCCTTGGTACAAAAGTACTAAATAGTATATGCAAATGAAAACTAAATATTTGTTTACTAATGCCAAAGTACATAATGCTGTCAAATGTGTAAACACTGAACTATACCCTTCTAAGCAGGAAGTATATTCACTGAACTACTTTAGCAAAGTTAATTAACATCTTATTTGAGTAAACACTAAGCTTACTCCCCCCCACTTACTCAGTTGTATCCTATCATCACTAGTACACTCCTACCCACCTCTCTCCAGTGTCAACAACTCTTCTGTTTGTCCCTGTCTTCCCTAAGCTACTGCTCTTATATCACCACATGACCCTTATACCCTTTCTTCTCTGTCTATACTTACTGTTTCCCTCCTGCCCTTCCATTTACTATGAAATCTCTATTCCAGGGCCGGCCTTATCAATGGTAGAGCCAAAATGGGACATGTCTAGGGGTCTCTGAACCACAAGCATACCTCTCAACATATATGCACATGAATTCTGGGCAAAGCCAAAAATAATGGGGGCGGGGGAGTAAAGGTCCAAAATTGCAGTCAATTTTGTGCATTACTCCAATTCACTTAACACAGCAAACATGTTTTGCACCAACATATATATTCAAAACAATAAGAAGTATGAAACTATAAAGTCAAGCATTATGAAGTACTTAAGAATTATGGACAAAGGCAAAAATAATATGGTAACAAATGTCTACCTCAGGAACAGTTTTGAAATATTACTCTAATTCACTTAAAAAATTAATAGAATATTTTTTTTGCATCAACACACATGTTCTGAATAACATGAAGTCATAAACTATAAAGTCTACCACTGAGTGACTGTGCTCCACAGTAATTGACCAGAAAGTCATTTTTTTTATTAAGAACATGGCATAAATATGTGGCAAAATCAATCAGAGATGTTCTGCAAAAAAAAAAAAAAAAAAGTGTGTGCAGTAGTTTAACTGTACCCTGCTTGTTATATTTCAATCAAGCAGCTTGCTATGTTCTCAGAGTAGAATATTTTTTTTTTCTTCTTTGTTCTTCATAGTGAAGACCTTTATTCCCCCTTGCTTCTAAAGCTTTCAGGAGTTGTGATTGGCAGGGGTCATTAATGCAGGAATGTAGTACCAGCATTAGTTAAAGAAGTGGTATTTTACAAAATTATGTTACTGAATATGCAATCAGGACTGAAGCAGTGAAGTGCTGGTAGACTGTAGCAAGATGCTTGTTATATTTGTAGCAAGCTGCTTACTACAGTTTCATATAGAAGAGCTCATTGTTGTTATCATTGTTGTTATTGTTTTCTTTTCTTTTTAGCTATGGTTCTAGTAAGCGTGGCATAGTTTTTGGTGTCATTTGAAGAGGGTACAATATTTGTCAGCCTGGGATGATGTGGTTGACAGACTATGCTGCTTTGTCAGGGATGGTCTGCCCCCCCCCCCCGGTAGGCTTTCAAATATTGACTACAATCTTATCTACCCCCATACTGCTAAGCTGATAAACCTGACATAGCAAAACCAATCCAAGAAAATCTAAAGATGTTACGGCTCAATGCCAGGAGTTTAAACAAGAAACTCAAATCCCTGCAAACTCTCCGAACCTTGGAGAATGTAGATGTCTGTTCAGTTACTGAGACATGGCATAAATCTACAATGAGCACCCCAGCAGTGCAGGACTATAATGCCTTCCACAAATTTAGACCTGTTACTGCACAGGAAGGACAAAACAAGCTCCTCAAGGCTGGCCAATAAAGTGAATTGTTTGAGCTTCTCCACATCCAAATTACCATAAGCAAAGTTCCACAATACAAGTATAGATCCCCCTCTGGGACCCAGGAAATCCATAACACCTACTTAAACTTACTAGAGACACTCCACATTCAACTCAACACCATAGTCATGGGAAAGTTTAATTACCCCATTATAAATTGGGAAACATACATGACCCCTAACATGCAGGCTCAGAGATTCCTGGCCTTTGTAAACATAAATATCCTAGATCAGACAGTTTGTACACCCACTGGCATCACTATCATCCTACACCTGGTCCTCACCAACATGGGGGAACATTGCCCCCCCCCCCCCAGTGTATTCTGTTCACTAGTCAAGTCAGACCATAAAGATGTCTTGTTTGAAATACAAATAAAACCTGAGACACCAAGTAATCCTGGAACTTTTAGGAATTCTTTGGAATTGAGTTACTGAGTCACTCACAAGTCAATGACTCATTCACAAGAACTCTCTACAGTCATGTCTACAGCTGTATAGAGGCTACAGTACCAACCCAAAATAAGTTTAAAACAAACACAAAAAACAAACCAGTTTGGTGGTATCACAACATCAATATATTATATAACAAAAGGAAGAAAACCCTGGCCAAAAATAGGAAGTGCAATGCCCAGTAAGGTAAGAACTTCCTCATCAAACTATATAAACAATTCAGAGGACTAAGAAAGTCAACCAAAGCCATATTTGAGGTAAACATAACTCCCAGGCTAAGGACAACCAAAAACATTCTTCAGTTATGTCCAAAACCTCAAGCCAATAGACAAGAATGTGCAGAACAAATTGTAAAAGGAGCCACCTACACTGGTTCTGAGGAAACCTACTAACCAATAAAGGGTTAACGTCAAAGGCTTCTAGATTCACAGATTATTGCAAATTAGGTGCAGTCATTGAATTTCCCAAGACACAAACATCCTGCAAGAGGGCCTGATATAGACTAATAACTGCTGCTGGAGTCATGGTCTTAAACTTAATTCCATGAAGTGCATAATATCTTTCAGTAAGACAGCCACCTCTGCAAACTACTATATCGATAACAAACCCCTCAGAATAGACCCAATAATCTGGGATTTTAGAATGCATATAGAAAGTGGCGTGACCTTTGACCATCATGTGTCTAACTATCATAGTAAGAAAAGCATTCCATATTTCACAACTTATAAGCAAGGGTATAGCATCCAGGTCCAAAGTTGTCATTGCTCCATGGTACCCTATCCTCATAAGACCAATTATTGAGTAAAATGCACCTTTTGGCATGTTCTTGACCAGACATATGCAGCAACAAGAGTGACCACAGAGGTTTCTCACAAAAAGAACACAAGGTATTGTGACGATTGGGGAGAGATGGGCGAAGGCTGCCAGCCTAGTCAAATAGAATTTGATATATAATTCTGGCATTTGTAAATAAATGTAAAAATACAGGCATGTTTTCTTGAGTGTAAAAGAATACTGTGAAATGTGGAACTGCAAAATATGTGACAACATTGTACTCTACTGGCCCAGTGAAGCATGTTGTGACCCTTTCATGTTAGAATTTGGTTCCAGTGAGTCTGGATGAAGGTTTCATGCCCATTGTTTTAAGGCTAATGTTTATGACCAGAATTTACATGGGGATGTGCTTTACTGCTCTGGTTTCTGCTAGAGTATACATGTGAAATGTCTTTTATTGTTGAAAGTTTCTGAGCAGGTGTTAGATTGCTAAATAATGCATCTTGTGGCCTGAGAATTCAGACCAGGTGTCAAGATGATGCAATATGAATACTGGGAAAACTTAAGTGTCAAAATTATGTAATTTGGGAGGGCCTCAGCAGAGCTGTTGGTTAGTGTTTAAAAACTATTGCTCGGTGAGAGACTGAAAGCATTTTGATCTTGGCTATCTAACTCAGCACTCTGTCTATGCTCACATGTAAGTTTTAGCACTGTGATTTCTTGTAGGAATAGTTAAAGCTAGTAAAGATTAATTAGGTATTTTTCTTTAAAATCAGACCTGTCCTACTGTATTATTTTAAGTTTCTGTGTGATCTCTGAACTCTTAGATATCTCTGTGGTGTAGTAGTTTTGTCTTGTGTTTTAATTATTTATTATTAAATATTTTAAAAATCTTTACCTGTGGCTGGTTTGTGTAGAGATAAGCTCTAGAGTACATTGCATATTTATAGAGTTTATTGTAAGAAGCCACTCTAATAAGCCTTAGACTGTATAGTCACATTACCGTTGGATAATAATATTGCACAGTAATAATTGGACACCCTTTTAATGGCCTTTTAGTAGCTGATATTATTAGCTGAGTGGTGGCAGGGATTACTACCGTATGGTCTGGGTAAAGGGGCACAACTTGGAGAATCTGTTTCAGCCTTTCCCAGGAGTGTCTGTGAAGTTGAATAAATACTTATCTCAAAGTGTGTGTGTGTTGTGTCAGCTACTTGGGCAGGGACACAAAGCACTGGTTGGAGAGAGAGGGTACTAGAGGTTTTAGCTTGCCCAGCTAGGCTGAGACCTGGACCCTATAGCTGTGCCAATGGGGAGTCTTATTATGGACCCGGTGAGCAAGAGAGCAACCAGCCCCAGAGTGACTGTGATCTCTGTGTGCACTTAAGGGAAATTGTACTTTACTGTGTGTATTAGTTATCCTTTCCTCTCTTCTATGAGATGACCTCCCTGTTATTAGTGGTGAGGATTGAGGCTCATTGATTGCTGGGCCAGAGCACGGTCATCACAGGTATAAAAAACAAGTCCTACTCAGACCGTCTCAAAGCATTGTCATTATAGTTGGTCTTCTATAGGCTGCTGAGAGGCGATTTATGCCTGATATACAAAGCATCCTCTGAACCAGCATTAACGGACCTGTTGCACATCTGCAAAAAAAAAAAAAAAAAGAAAGAAAGAAAAATAGCACCAGAAACATCCAATTCAGGGACCCAAATGTAGCCTGTAACATAAATGGGACATGCTGAATGGACAGGTATGTGTCTCAGAATCTGCCCCTTTTCTGGAACAGGCATCACATTCACCTGAAGCAAAGTTCTTCCCTGCACTTATTCAAGTGAAACTTGTATCAGTAAATGAGGTATCACACATTTACCCCTGGACTGGCACCTATGTCTCTGTTAGAGAGAGAAACCATTTAAATGCTTGACCACACCATGGCCAAGTTTACATACCTTTGTAATATTTCTGTGAAGCATGGCTAGGCTTAAAAAGGCCTTTTAGTGGTATTAGTTTAGTATTCTCCCATGATCCCATGATCCTTTAGTGGTATTAGTTTAGTATTCTCCCATGATCCTTTGGTGCAGTGCCCTATTGCACCCAGTTGGCTCCATCAGCCTAAGGCCATCCATGCTCTGTTCTCTACCTACACCATCTCGTTCTCCCATATTCTTAACCCCCTATTCTTGAAGTAAAACTCTGCATAAAAGCTTGAAAATAAGGGCTCATTAACATAACTTTGGACTTTAATATACAACACAAAAATCTGCTCTAGAAGAGGGATAAGACAGTAGACTTAAGAATGTCACAGTTCACCCCCTCAAAAAATATATATGTCCATTAACTTATTTTTCCCTATAATTTATTTTCCAGTCTACTTAACCCCATATTTATACATTGAGAGAGGTGAGGGATGAGCACACTTTGCATCTAACAACACCTTTCCTCCACATTTTCTTTACCTAAGCATCATGTCCTGTTACTATGTTCCTTGAACACTAAGATTTTTAAAGAAGGAAGAGAAAAGAAAGAAAATGATGAAGTATACAGTTCTGATTGGTGGCTTTCTGTTAACTAGGTAACTTCCAGATTTGTCAAAAGGCCACAGGTACCTACAGTAGTTTCTTAGGTGCATTTTAAAATTATAACAAGTTAAACATTGAACTGTACTGGCAGATAACCCATTTAATGATATCGTTTGTGTGAAGATTGGGTGAAGATAGATGAAGACTGCCAGCCTAGTCAGATAGAATTTTGGAGATAATTCTGCCATCTGTAAATATTAATGTAAACCATAGGCTTGTTGTCTTAAATGGTAAAAATAGTGTTACATGTGGAACTGGGAAAAATGTAACAACAGTGCACTCTACTGACCAAGTAAGGCATGTTGTGACCCTTTGATGTTAGGACTCGGAGCCAGTGAGTCTAGAGTGGGGAATCCTGCCTGTTGTTTTAAGGCCAGAGTTAATGGCCAGAATGTGCAGCATAAATGTCCTTTATTGCTTTGGTTTCTGCCCAGAGGTGAAAAATGTAATTGTAGTTTCTGTTAGCTTGGGAACCCAGGGAAGTGTGAAGAATTATGTAATGTAACCCAGGGAAGTGTGAAGAATAATGTTATGTGAACCAGGAATGTGATTTTAAAAACAAAGGGAATCAGAGAGCATTAAGCATTTTTGTCTTAACCATCCATCTCATCAACACTGTTGTGTTCTATATGTAAGTTTATCTTAGACTTGTGTTTTCTCTTAGAAATAGCTAGAAACTAGAAAGATTAGACTAAGTGTTTTTCTGTGATGTCAGAACTGTACTACTGAATTATTTTAAGTATATCTATGTAATCTCTGAACTCTTGACTAGCACTGTGTAGTAAAAATATTGTCTTGTGTTTTGACTATTTGTTATTAAATATTTTTAAACCCTTTCAACTGTGGCTGTTTTTGTAGAGATAAGTTAAGCTCTTTTGAGTACTTGCATGCCTTTGGTAAATTGTACAAAGCCACTTCAATAGCTTTAACCCTGGGCTATACTACCAATTGGATAATAATATTGCACAGTAATAAATGGACATCCTTTTAAGGGCCTTTGAGTAGCTGATAAATATTAGTGGGTGATGACAGCTGGGACTACTGTGTAGTTTGAGAAAAAGGGGCACAGCTGGAGAACCTGTGCCAGCCTTCCCCAGGAGTGTCTGTGTGGTTGTATAAACTCTTCTCAACGTGTGTGTGTGTGTGTGTGTGTGTGTGTGTGTGTGTGTGTGTGTGTGTGTGTGTGTGTGTGTGTGTGTGTGTGTCAGCTACTTGGGCAGGGACACGAAGCACTGGTTGGACAGAGAGGGTGCTGGAGGATTTAGCTTGCCCACAAGGCTGAGATCTGGACCCTATAGCTGTGCCAGTGGGGAGTCTTACTGGGGACCTGGAGAGCAAGGGAGTGACCAGCCCTGGACTGACTGTGATCTCTGTGTGCTCTTAAGGGAAATTGCACTTTACTGTGTGTATTTGTTATCCTTTCCTCCTATATGAGATGCCCCTCACTGGTGTTAGTGGTGAGGATTGAGGCTCCTTGATTGCTGGGCCAGGGCGCAGACATCACAGTTCACATGAAAATTCACCTTACTTATATCACATTGCTTGCAACAAGTGTGACACATAAGTTCTTTTTATTCCCTTGCTGACATCTTATGCTTTAAAATAATCTGAAACTCAACCCACTTATTCTTTTTGACAGCGATATCATGCTTGGTTTTACATAGCAGAAGTGATCATCACTACATATTCATTTGTCATTTAGTATAGGCCATGTGTCTTGCTGGTAATGAATTCTCCCAAATGCACACACTTGTGTTATACTAGTGCAGATCTCTCATTACCTGCATGCTCAGTTCTCCTCTTTGGTTGCATCAAACATTTAATACTTAATTCAAAGTATTAAGAAAAAACAATAACATAGAAATACAGGTCCTTATCAACTCCTGACCAGGAATACAATTTCTGGTTGAACCCTCCGTGACAGTCCTTGAGTTAGTTATGGTGTGTCGCAGAAAACTAAAGTACTCTTCAGAGCAAATGTCTGAAAAACTTTCATAGCTGCAGAAAAGTACATTGTTTCTCGATTACTGCATTTTCTCCAGCTTCCAGCATGCATTCTGATGAGCTAAATCTCATTTAATGTAGCATGTAACATTTGCACAGGACAGGCAATTAACAAAGGATTAAATTAAACTTATATTTATACATGTACTCATAGTTATGATTCATGCAGGCTACTAGTCTAATAAATTCATCAGTTTAAGGGAGATGAGGTTTCGGATCGGCATTTTCTACTTCCATTTGGTCAAATGGTTAGCACAAGCTAGTATATGCATTTGAAATATACTCATGGCTATTTAAATGACTGACCTGCTATAATTCAGAAGTACCATAATTGAACAAATGCAGTTTACAAAGTAGATATTGAAAAGGGATTATGGAAACAGATTTGTAAAATTATGTAATGACCTGGTTACACAATGCATTCTGCTTATACAAATGTTGGGGTTATGAAGAGGAAAACACATGCATGCAGAACATGTTGTCTTCTGAACAGAGTTCAGTGACAGTGCTGCAAGAGAACAGAAACTGTGACAAGCTGGCATGATATAACTTGATTGTACAAAGCAGTCTCACTTCTGAACTTTGACTTCAAAAGGAATGGACCTTGACCTTTCACCTAAGGACATTGATCTTTCACAACTGACAAGTCCAGGTTATGACCCCATCTAGCACAGATGCACACTTTAGTTCAAAAAATAGGCTTTGCTTCTTTAGCATCAATATATTATACTGTGCCCTTTTTATTGGTGTTAAGTAACTTGTTTCAGTATAATTGGCTCTCAAGATACTTTTGTTTTAGAAGGCTTCTTAATTTTTTTTAGGTTACAAGAAATGTTTCTGTTTGACTTATTTAACACTCATAAACACACACACACACACACACACACACACACACACACACAGGCATGCAAATACACGTGGGTAGTTTTTTTTGTTGTCCAAAAGTTGCAGGGCACATTCTGTATATTCACCTTCCCTCCTAATCCATTAACAGTAAATGCTCTCAAGAACAACTGCAGTTTTATAAAAGCTGCAAATAATTTACTATTACTGTGTACAGATTAATGCAAAATGATAGTCTCATGTTTTCTGAATTATTTGTTTTTTTATGGATTTTTTGTTTTTGTTCTTTAACATTGTTCATGTTAACTTGTTAAGGCTGGCATTGGAATTAAATATAATAAAGTTATGTTTTTCTTTCAGTATTATAATTTTTCATGATTTATATATTAGTATTTATTATACTTTAATATGTATGTAATATCTCTTTTAATATTGCTGAGTATTTATGAGATACTGCTAGATAGAGTTAGAAATGGGAAATAATTAAATATAATAAAACATTAGGTTTATTTCTGAATTAATTTTTATTATTCTGTGGGGGTTATTCAGAAACAAATAGTACAAGGGGAGAGGCTAATTTACACAGTATGATCGTACTAGCAGAAAAAAAACAATGCAGCATGCATCACATGCAAATGATCACATATTAACATGCCAAATTAGGGTTAGCATGCTAATGAAAGCAGCAGTGTATGTAAACAACAAAATCAAACATGGCAGCATGATTCAGAAACATAAAATTTGCACTACGAGCAGAAGTGATCAACTTACCCGTACATCATCATTTCTCAGTGAACAGGTGTATCACTCGTGCTAAGGTGTGGTAATAGTGACTTCACTGGAAGCCAGTGTCCGCAATGTTGCTTGCCACTACTCTTCACATTGTAGAAGTGTCCATCAGTGTATGACATTACCCCCACCTCCACAACCAGGACATAGTTAACCTCTATTTGCTCACACAGGCACTAGTAGAAATGTACAGTCTTCACATGGTAGCAAGAAAGGTGTGTGGAATGCAATCTTAGAGGACACAAAGGTTTGTGTAGCATTAACCATCCTTGTTGTGATAACCATCCTTGTTGTGAGGGCCTTTCAGCATTTGACTGGGGACATTCTAGGAGTTTTGATGACCTCAGCCTTGTAACTTTTACACCAGTTCCTTGGTGTGATGCATGTGCAGGAGCATATTTAGTTTCCACGGACAACAGAGGAGAGAGCCACTGCTATGTGGCCATTCTATATCATAGCCCATTACCCTGAGGTCCTGGGGACCATTGACTATAGCCACATTGATATTTATTTATTTATTTGTTTACATTTATTTTCCAGGGTAGAGCACTGATCTCCTTAGACTTTTTTCACAGTCAGCCCTGGAGTGGTGTCTGGTTAAGTGACTTGCTCAGAGTCACACAGTTAAGCAATGGAAGCTGGAGGAATCAAACCTTGCACCATGGGACCATAGTAAACAGCTCATTAACAGCTCCTTAATCCTGTAAGCCAACTGCTATCAAGACCCCAACTGTTACATATGGCATGCAATATATTAACCAGAAAATCTTTTACTCCATCAACTGCCAGGTGGTGTGCAGTGCACAGGGTATTATATACCATATGTCTGTGTACTGTTCAGGTAGTTCCCATGACTGCCACATATGACATACATGCAACCTATATCAGTGCCTCATGCACTACCTGCAAGGTTATCTAGCTGGCAGGTGCATACATTGCTAATCCCAGAGACCATGAAGATTTGGTCCCATGAACACATTTAGCTGATCACTCATAATTGGGTTTGCTGTTGTGTGCTTCAGATGATGCCACACATGCTTTGGAGCCATGGCTACTGACCCCATCTGCAGCCCCCTGACACTGGTGAAGATGGCCTACAACACCACACTGGGTCAAACATAGAACATCATTAAATGAATTTTGATTACTGAAGTCTCACTTCCTCTGCCTGGATACATCTCGTGGTACACTGAAGTCTGCCCTGGAGATATGTAGCAAGATATTTATGCTGTGTACCATGGCACACTACATAGTGCTACACAAACTGTTATAGCAAGGGGAAACCATTGCAGCGGCTAATATACCCCTGATAGCAGTAGAAGAGAAGCTACATGAGGAGCTGTTAGAGGAAGTGGCTGCAGCAAGCCCCTGTGTGAAGAGAGTTGGGTGCAATACATCATGACACTGGCAAAATCGGGGCATTTAGTCCACAACTATGACTATATGCCATGATAAGATAAGCCCAGATCAAAATGGATGCATGCATTTACATACCCAGGCTATGCATTACAGTGCATTGACTGCGCATGCTGTGGAATAGACATTACCATCCTTCCATTAACCAGAGGATTTGGCAGAACATAGTCAGCGGCATAAGACAACAATGCTAGCATAAATAGAAGGGTGGGTGGTGCCTGTGTTAAGCAAGCACAAGATGGAGCACTGTGGGATGTAAGGGATTATGTTCTTAGGTGATATTGTGGCACTTCCATGGGCAGAATGTTGGTTGTGTGTACTATGTGGCCTTGCTGTGTCAGGTCTGGTGGGATGTGGTCCAAGGGATAGTGTAGCACATCGGTTACATTTGTTGAGATGTCGCCATGGGTCTTGCTGTGTAGTTCTGGCAGATGGATGGCTGCCACTACACCATGGTGATATCAGTCATGGGACATCTACAGGGGAATGAATGGGTTGATACTGAACTGTGGAATTTTGAAAGGGGTGCCTGGTAGGGTGTGCCCAGAGTAAGTTGGATGAAAGTTAAACTCATCCACATGAGTGTCCATGGCCTGGTGTGGAGGCAACAATGGAGCCAGATAAGTGTCATCCATGTCCATGTGAGTATACATGGCCAGGGATGGAGATCACAGTGGAGCTAGACAAGCATCGGCTTTGGCATAGTGAACATCTGTGATCAGGGGAGGAGGCAGCCATAGACAGTGTAGATATCACAGGAATGGTGTGTGCCATCTATGTTAGGCATCTTTAAACACCTGCACTGTGTAACCATTCCCTACCTTAGTTAGATGACAGTTGGCACAGAGGGCTAATGTCATGAGCTGTAGTTCCTGTGGTACAAGGTTTGATTTGTCTACTTTGTGACCATGAGGAAGTTATTCAACTAGACATTGTCCTGAGATCACCCCTGAAAAGGGATTGTGTGTTCAATGGGCCTACCTGGTTAACAGAAGGGTATTATTATATGTCTGGCAGTTGGCACAGAGGATTAAGGGTGTGAGCTGTAGTTCTGGTGGTGCAGGGTTTGCTTCCTTCAAGTCCTTATGTGCCTACTGTGTGACCATGAACAAGACACTTAACCAGATAATGCTTGGGGCAACTGAGAATCTGGGCTAGATTCCTTAATGGTCCCCCTGACTGCAAGTCTAGTAACTACATATGAACCTACAGTGACCAGTTCCTAGCAGTTGAGGGATGCGCTAATGAATGCCACATAGCTGACATTGCCTGCATTCTCTCCCATATTTCCTGTAATGGTTGAATTTACACAGGCCACGCAGCACACTGAGCAGTTTTGACCTGGTCTGATTATCATCTGTCTGTGTCTGGATCATAGACCTGCATACCCATTGGTTGATGCCAAAGATAACACCACTTCATTGAATAATCAGGCCTCAAGGCACCGTTGGCCAACAGGCAACAACATACCTTTCCACAACAGCACGTGTGCTTACCTCAGCAGTGGTACAGCCCTCTAATGCTAGTTGTGTTTATAGTGCATCATGTGAGAGGCTCATACACAGGGCATCCTACATTAAACAGAGGGGATGTGGAAGACTCATTCTGGGCCTCTGCAGTCCCCTCAGCTGGGAGAGAGGCAGGTGTTCCTCCACTAACAGTATCAGTATCATTGACAGAAGACGTGAGACAAGCCTTGGAACGCCTTAATGTAAGGAATACAGATCTGTTTTTATTCATGTCGATACAGATTATCACATCTGTAAGGACTCTCTGACAATTAGTAGGGAACCTACAGCCCTCTTAGATAGTACAGCTTCAACTGGTGTTATGACATATTTTTCACAAATCACATATAGAAAGGATAGTCAGGTCACCGTAAATGTAAAGATTTTTGGGGTAAATATGTACATGGAAAAAATATCCTGTTTTAAAAAATGGAAATGTGTAGTACATTCAAGCCTAGTTTTGGGCACACATGAGTTCAGACAGGATGGCATGCATTTGTCAAGATCAGGGAAGATAATTCTTGCAGCAGATATTTTGCAATATTTGTTAAACACAGGGCAGGATTTTGCCAGGTCAAAAAATTAACAGCTCACAGATTGCAACATTTGTTGCATCTCTGATGGTTGTCAATGCTAGGAGCATTAATAACAAAGTTTTTTTTTTTTTTTACTGAAAATTTGCTATGTTCCCACATGATTGATGTTATTGTTTGTAAAACCTGGTTAAAGAACAAAGACTGGAAACTAGTTCTGTTTACTGTAACAGACATTCTAACAAAAAATCGGGTGGAGGTGTTATGATAGGGATTAAAGATGGTTATGAGACCTGTGATTATTACATGTTCAATGATAACACCAATACTATAGACTGTATAACGGTGACAATAAAGACAACCCTGGAACATATAACAATTGTTGGAGTGTATAGACCACCAAAGACAAGTGCTGATGGCCTAGAAGAATTCATGAATAAATGAACCACACACTGAAATAAAGGAACCAAGCGTTTTACGAAATAAAAGACTCAGTAAACTAATACAAAAGTTAGCGCTTTTGTAAGGCACATAGACCAAACTTGATTAGACAAAATGATACAACAGTTCAGCTTATATAACACACCCACACCCTTCAATTAATTAATCATGAATACTCACTCTAATTGATGACAAACCATTACACTTGAACATAATAGTAAAACATATAAATTGCATAAAGATGAAAATTTATAAAAAATACACACACACACATATATATATATATATATATATATATATATATATATATATATATATATATAGTTGTACATAATTGAATTCATATACAAAATAGTATTTATATATTGAACTCATTGCAAAAAAAAGCGCTAACTTTTGTATTAGTTTACTGAGTCTTTTATTTAGTAAAATGCTTGGTTCTTTTATTTCAGCGTGTGGTTCATTTATTCATTTTTATTGGTTGTTGTTGTGCTTTGTTGTTTCTAGAAGAATTCATACATTTCATGCCTGAAACATAGGAGGGAAGAATAATATTAGCTAGGGACTTAGATTTACCAGAAACAGACTGGAATAATATTGATTCAACAACATTAGTAAGGAAATTATTCACAATATATATTCAGGAACAACAATTGCTTCAGAATGTAAATAAAAAATATAACAGTGAACGGAACATACTAGACACTGTTTATAGTCCTAAAGAAATTACTGTTACTTCAGTCGAGTTTTACCACCGTTGATGTGCAGTGATCATGAGGTTATAAAGATTAATTTGTTGCTAGATAATTCTGCCAAACTGAAATCTAAACCAATGCACAGAAGGTTAATTACAGACTATATGAAAGCAAAACAGTCACTATGTAAAACTAACTGGAGTGATGTGCTCAGTGGAAAAACTGCAGATGGAATGTGGAAAGTTTTGAAAGAGAAATTGTTCAAGTGCAAAAAAAATCAAAAAATTGTTTAACATTAGGATCTAGGCATACAACGTCGGGGGGATATATTTCCATAAGAACATGATACCTGATTAAGGTGAGAGACAAAAATATAAGAAATGGAAGAGAGGTCGACCTACAGCTTTGAAACTGAAATAAACAAGCTGGACAAACAAATTAAGCATAGTGTAAGACACGATCAAGAAAAAATTAAAGAAAATGTATATAAAGATATTGAGAATAATAGGAACCCTTTTTATAGACATATAAGATGTGGAAGGAGTAAAGACATACAAATATATAAACTGTGTGCAGATTCTAAAATTTATACTCAGACACAACAGATCATAAATATATTTACAAAATCTTATGCAAAATAATTTGTCTCCACAAAGGGGGTGATAAGTTGTCCTAGAGACATCCAGGTAACCTCAGATACTGGAATCAAATTAGATCATATTGAAAAAGAACTGTGCATAGCATACTTGATCTAAACAAAGCACAGAAAAGAGACAGACTTAGTAATAATGACCTGAGAACACTTCAGCAAGAACTTACAGAAACATTATATCTATTATTCACTAGGTCATATAAATATGGGGAGATTCCTCAACATTGGAGACATGTGCTTATTAAACCTGTCTTTAAGGGAAAGGGGAGTAGGACAAACCTAAGGTGATATAGACCCTTAAGTCTACTTTCATGTTGTGGAAAAATAATGGAGAATGTAATATTGGATAAGTTATTGTCAGAAATGGATAGGTTGGGACTTGAAACCATACATCAGAATGCATATGTTGAAAATAGATATATTACCACCTGTAACACGATGTTCTATAACAATATAATAACAGCTATGAATGAAAAAAAATGTGCTGTGATATAATTTATATAGATTTAACTTCAGCATTTGACAGGGTCATACAGAAAACACTGATCAATAAATTAGAACAACTAGGTATTGATGTACTTTTGATAAGATGGATAACTGCATGTCTTACAAATAGGACATGGCAAGTATCATACATCAACTGGACAGGTGAAATTCTTGGTTACAGTCAGGGTGTCCCACAGGACTCTGTCCTAGGCTCTTACTTGTTTAGATTGTATCTTTCAGCCCTAACTTTTTCACCTAAGTTGTTCTACAGTCTACATGCAGATTACCTGAAATTGGGTAAACTGACTACACCTGTTACATATAAGGCATGTCTGCAAAAGAACTTGACTGAATTGACCATTTGGGCACAGGAGAATAATACGCTGATAAATACATCAAAAACTAAGCATATGAGATTTGGGAGGCATAAACTGAAAAGTGAATATTTAATACAGTACACGGTGATTGAAACTGTAGATTCATTTAAGGACCTGGGTATATGGGTAGATCCAGCTATGAGTTTTTTCTAATCATATCAACCAATTGGTTAATGATAGTTATAGAACTACAGGATATATAAACAGATTTATAAAGTCTAGGAAATCAGAAATGATGAAGTCATTGTTTGTTAGTTACATTGAACCCAAACTTGAGTATGAAATAACAATATCGAAACCTTATAAGAAAACAAGCATGAGTAAACTGGAAAGAGTGCAGTAGAAATATACCAAGGGCCTCTATGGATGTGAAAATGTAAGTTATTATAAAAGACTAAAATATCTGAACTTGTACAGTGTCACTTATGGATATCTAAGAGCAGATCTTATTCAGGTAATATAGGGCATTTAGAGACAACTACCTCTGGGAATGTTTGGGGTTATCAAAAAGTACTAGAGAATCATCAGATAACCTGTGTAGGAGATTCTATAGGAATGAGAAGTGTATTAATTGGTTCTCTGACAGAGTAGCTGATGCATGGAACTCTCTATGAAATTACATTAAAGGAAGTACTAGTTTAGATATTTTTAAGAACAGCCTGGGCACTTATTATGGGAACAAGTGTTTTGGTATATTGGCAAACTAGAAGGGCATTAATGCCCATGCTTGAAATATTTGTATGCATGTGTATGTCACACCACTATGTCCTTAGACTGTGGCACATACATAATACCATAAGTATCCGCCTCTGCAAATATGCTAACATTGGGCATGTGCTGACAGGTAATACCAGCTTCTATTCCAGTAGAACCTGTAAATTCATACAGATAACATACTACTGTGTAAGCAGGTACATGTGAGACTCCCATCACTATGCAATACACAGACTGTTAAATGTCTACTATATGTATAGAATGTGCCTTCATTGGAGGTTGGGCATCGGGCTGGCACCTCGGCACTGTAAAAATCTACTACCAATCATAAGCAGACCAGCATTCTGCTGTGGCGACCCCTAACTGGGAAAAGCCAAAAGACACTTGGGCCATTGAACTTTGTGGTACAGGTGTTCTCATTTGCAGCCCAGAGGTACCTGGATGACATTAATGCAGATGTTCATGTGGGAGTATGCCAGAATGATGTGCTAAGCTGTGTCCTACATAATGCTATTTGTCACTACTGATATGGGGCATTGCCAACAGACACACAGGGAAGCATGAGAGTCCATTTTCTACAGCCAATTCAAAAAGGATTTTAGTGCTCTGTCTGTGTCACCACTGAGGTACAGCAGGGTTGATGGTGGTGAACCACACCAGTGGTTGGGCTGACTACAGCCATGTCCTGGGCCTTGGTCTTGGCATGGAGGATCATGTCAGTGAGTCTGTAACACACCTGTACCAATATCTGATAGAGTACACCCATCGCATCGATGTTCCATACTAGTTCTTGCCACCCCTGGAACCAGTAGACCTTGTTTTTGATTTTAATGTCATGTATACCTAGGGCTTGCAGAAGTTCCTTTATCTTTTGTACAATGAGCTTTTCCAGGTGCTATTCCTATGCCAGCAAGATACCTCAGCTGATCTGTGAGTACACACATGGATCAGAGTGTGTGTATGTAGGACTGTCCATGTCAGCCAATATATACCACTTCACCCACATAGTAATTCTGTAGCTCAGCCTGCCTGCTCCCTGTGGCATAACTGGGTGCACTCTCAACAGGTCTGTAAGCTATCTTGCCTGCCTGTTACCTGTGTCCTTGCTGATTAAACCCTCCCAGGACTGCAATCTCTCCATCCTGTTCGCTGTAGCTTTCCTATTTTAGCCTCCTTGCACATTCTAGCATGGCCACTGCAGTGGTCACAGTGTGACAGCTGTGTGTTGGTGTGGTTGCCATGCACCCTGGTTCAGTCATTGTAGTGGTGCTCATTACCAGTAATCCTATCTGCTGGCATTTTCCCCTATATGTCAATATACTCAGTTGTTCACTTTTTTCAATGTACTGTTTTCCTCAGTGTTGCACAGTCTTCCACAAAATGATTATTGCCCTTTCTATAGCTCTATAATGGGGATCATTGCATGAATGTTATGCACATGTGGAGATTTAGTGCTATTTTCTCTGAACTGTGTTTGTAATGCAATGCATTATGAGCTCTTTTTTGTGTTATGAAGCCTGGTCCAGCTTGTGCATAAACACTGTCATCAGTTAAGGATCTCTGCAGCCTGGGCACACTACTAAACATTTGCATCAGAGTCAAAGCATTACTCAGCTGCCTATCATGGCTGTGTAGGTGGGCACATGGATCATGTAGGGTGCTTATTCCTATAGAGCCTGGCTGCACAGCTGTCACCTTCCCCTGTGCTAATGACTATGTGCATAATACTGACATAGATGAGCATCACTCCTCTTTGCTGCTTATCATTGTCTTCCTGATGCATGGTGAGGCCCAGCTATCATTTTCACTCCTGGACTTGACCTAGTGAGCAGACATGACCTTGGCTGGATTTGGCAGTAGTAGTACTCCTACATGGTACAGCAGGAAGCCCAAACTCTATTTACATCCACTGTGCATGCAGCATACATAGCAGTTATTGGGACACTATGTAGGTCTCCTGTATAAGGTGAATGCCAGGCTGTGTATGATGCCATTGGTATCATCTACTTTTGTGAGCAGTGCAGGTATAAATATAGTGATCTGTGGAGGTGCCACCCAACCCTCTCTGGCATTTGGAAGAAGTTAGAAAGACAGATGGCCTCCTTATTACTGTCAATTTCTTATTTTGCTGAGTCATTGTACACTAGGCCTGAAAATGGCGTTACATATGCTTTTGGCTGTCATAGGTATGCTGTGTTTATTAATAGATTATTTCTGTTTTACAGCAGGGCATGAAATAGCACTGAGCAAATTAGCCTGCCAGAAGAGGCAGGCTGAACTCTTCAGGTCTGCGCGTGTGTGTGTGTGTGTGTGTGTGTGTGTGTGTGTGTGTGTGTGTGTGTGTGTGTGTGTGTGTGTGTGTGCGTGCGTGTGCGTGCGTGCGTGCGTGTGTGTGCGTGTGTGTTAGGGTTGCCACCTTTTCAAATGGCCAAAGTGGGACATTTTTGGTACAGGCATCAGATTTTACAGATCAACACATACCCACAGCCAGTACAAAGGACAGAACTTAAGTTTTTTGCCTAAATAAAAGCTTATTCTTGTAGTATTTTAGTTGCTTATTCTGTTTCTTATAACATTTAGGTATTTCAGATACAGAATAACTGTTTTATGCAACTATTACATAAAATATAAGAAATAATTTTGTCCTAAAATCTCAGGACATTTGCCATTTTTACAATTTGTTGTCAGGACACAACTGCCCAAAGAGGGATTGTCCCTCGCAAAGTGGGACAGGTGGTAACCCTAGTGTGTGTGTGTGTGTGTGTGTGGGGGGGGGGGGGGTTGGGGGGGTAAGCAGTGTACTGAAATACAGTCATCGTATCTGTGCTTAACCTGTTTACTACAGCACTGAGCACTTTTATTTTACTTTGCATACTATTACTTCACCATTGTCTACTTGTTCATTGGCCTTGTAAATTGCTATTTATCATTTATTTTACTGTTCTAGTGTCCTAAATTGGCCAGTTATCCCTACATTTTCCATGTATATAATAGCCATATTCAACCTGTTTATTTCAGCTGTGAGAATATTTTTCTTTTGACTATTTAACCATTGCTGAATCATTCATTTCATTCATTGTCTATGTTGATTTTTTTAATCCATGCTTTTTTTAACATCTTTATTAGGATGTTAAAAAAAGATACATGCCCCCTGTGTATCCAAAATCTGGAATTTCATTCCACTCACTCTAAAACAAATCCATAAATTCTTAACCTGTAAACATCTTAAAGTCTAAAGTAAACAAGGTCATGTTTGTGCCATTCACCAGGGTAATAACTCAACTCTTTATACCCACAAAACCTCATCCTCCAAATGCCATGCCATAAATATCCAGCAGCATGAAATAATTCTTACTAACATCTCTTATCTGACATCTTCTGACTGCATGCTCTTTACCTACAAACCCCTCCCATACCTTTTCAGTGTTCACCCTCTGTTACACTTCTCTCTCTCTCTCTCTCTCTCACACACACTCACACACACACACACACACGCACACACACACACACACCTCATCCAGCCAACTTCATTATGCTCTTCTGTCTTTTAGCTCAGTATCTCTGCACCTGTTTACTGTCATTCTATTGCACTTCACAATCTGCTGTTCTATATTCCACCTCTGTAGCCCTGCATCTAATGACTGTCCTTCTTCTATACCTTACAAACCACTCCCAGCATTCCTTTTACCCCAACTACATCAGCCAAGTCACTCATCTATGAACTCTGTATATAAGCCTAAAGATAGATGCTAATGTAATTAATGTACCATCTAGTGTAGTAGCTTTATGTATTTGTTATTGATGGTTCACACATAACTTAGTCTATTCTTGTTTGTTGATGAATGTTTAAGACCTTTGTCATGTCTGCAACACACACAATGCAAATAAGGTATTTCTGTACTGCAATAGCTTTGCTCCTTTGTTGTTAATGCTCATCATATCTCTTTTTTTTTAATATTTAGACTACCTACACATTGGGACTTCCAAAATGACTGTACACTGATCAACAGCTTCATTTCAGCTCTCCCAGTGTGAAAACAGAAACTGAGAAAAAGGACTTCCACTAAAACTATCGGTTACTATTTAGTAAGTACACTGCCTAGATGCCAACAAAGAAGAAATTTGGTGAACCTAAAAGACACCAGATAAAGTGAAGAGAAAATAATGACTGGGAAGAATCCTGCAGCTGTTCAGCAAAAAGCAGTTCATGCTTCAGCTTTGGTACAAGACATGGCTTCCAGTAATTTAGAGGAAAAACTAATCAAATGTACTCAGAGGTCATTAAAATAAATGAAACACAGAAGGAATATATGTATCAACTCAGATAACAAACTGTTGACAAAAATAGAAGAAGCTTTAAGTAGCTATTCAGATGAACTGTTAAAACTACAAAAATCAGAGGATGAAATGAAGATATGGCTTGCAGAGTATGAGGCTTCTGAAGAAGAAAGGTGGCCTAATGGTTAAGGTGTTTGCCTTACAAACACAAAGTACAGCATTTGAATCTCACAGGGGATAATTGGCTAGGCTTAAAATGGCTCGCAAGGGCAGTTGGCCTAGTACTAATCTATGAACCTAAGAGTTGTTTTAAAAAATGTTAGAGTTAGAAGACAGAAGACACACAGAAAACCTGAGATTTTCTGCTGTACCAGAGAAACTGGAAGGAACATAGTGTATTAATTTTGTGAAAGCACAAATAAGCAACTGGACTGGTGTTCAACAGCAGGATTTGTTAATTGTAAAGGCACATTGAATTTATGCTTCAAACCTAGCCACGAGGAAGCAGGTAAGACCTATATTTGTAAAGATGCAATCATGCCAGCAGAAATAGTTGATCCTGACAAAACTGTGGTAGAAGGAAAGCATATTAAAAACTGGAGACAGTATATTATTTGTGGAAAATGATTATTCACTGTACACCAGGCAGAAGAGAAGAAAATGTATTCCAGCAATCAGGAAATGTGGAGAGGCGGGTGTGAGATTCAAGTTGCTGTATTTGGTTGTGTTCAAAGTGTTTTTTTTTTTCTGGAGGACCAAGACCATTTTAGTGCAGAACAGGCTGATTAAGAAATAAAAAATTTTATCCAACAAAAAGTGAGCCAGCAAGCAGAAGGGGACTCTGATTTTCATTCTTCTGATAATAAAACTGATAGAGAGACTTTGCCAGTGAAAATTTTTCCAATGTCCCAAAGGAAAAGATATGAAAGGCAGAAAAAGCACAGGAATTGACTAGAAGAATCAGCAATACTTTTGACTTGAATCAGAGACTAGTGTTGAGAGATGGGGGTGATCAGAAAGAAGACCAGCAACAATGTAATTAGTAAATAAATGTGAGATTATAAAACACCAATTACATTTGTGAAATATGGCTTTACAAATAAAAAGTGTCTGAGAAAATCATCATCATCATCAGCCCCCTTTTTCCCATTTTTTCTACATGGGGTCGGGGTATCGTGTTAACAGTCACCAACTCTCTCGATTCAGTGCCACATTCCTGCCTTCTTCAACACTCATGCCTGACTGTCGCAGATCTTCTTTCACGTAATCCATCCACCTCTTTGCTGGACATCTTCACTTCCTCTTACGTTCTTCCTGTCTGTCCCAAATCGTCCTCATCAGATTGTCTTCTGCTTTTCTGCACATGTGCCCAAACCACCGTAATCTGTTCTCATTTGATCTTTTCTGCAATTGGAACTACTTTGGCTTCTGCTCTTATGTCCTCATTTCTTTGTCTGCCCCGCAGTGTGCATCCTACCACCTTCCTCTGGCACTTCATTTCCATCACCTCTAGCTTCTTCAACTGTTCTGACTTTACTGCCAAGGTTTCTGTACCATACAGTAGTACTGGCTGCACCACTGTATTGTACACCTTACTTTTCAGCTTCTTTGGCATTCTTCTGTCATAGACTATACCTGATACTCTATGTCAATTGAATGCAGCCCCTCTGATTCTAGCTTTGACCTCTTCATTCAGACTACCCTTCTCCTCAACCACCCCTCCCAGATATTTGAAGCTGTTTACCTGTTCCACTATCTTCCCTTCTATCTCTATTTTCAGCTTCTTCTGATTTCCCCAATTTGCTGCCATTACCACCGCCGTATCTATGCTTAGTTTCATCCCATGTGCCTTCAGATTTGCATTCCATTCTCCTATCCTTTGCTGAAGTTCTAGCTCAGAGTCTGCCTGTACTGCCACATCGTCTGCATAGAGCAGCTTTGTTGATCTGTCCCCTCCAGCCTGTTTGCTAATGTAGTCCATCACCAGTATGAACAGCAGTGGGCGCAGAGCTGAACCCTGGTATACAACCACCCCCACTGGGGATCCCTCTGTGAGGCCGAATACTGTTCGTACTTGAGTCACTGGGTCATTGTACATAGCTTGCACTAATTCTACCAATGTTTCTTGGACTTCAAACCACCACAGTACTGCCCAGATCAGCTTTCTTCCGACCTTGTCATATGCTTTTTCCAAGTCTAGGAATGCCCAGTTGGACTCTCTCCTCATCTGTAAATTCTTCTCAAGGATCTGTCTCAATGCAAACATTGGATCAATTGTGCTGCATCCTGATCTGAATCCAAACTGCTCATCTCTCATCTTATATTCTACTACTCTGCATATCCATTTATCAATCACCCTCTCCAGAACTTTCATGCAATGTGGTAGTAGTTTGATGTGTACTGTCCAAAGTTGTGAATGTCCCCTTTGTTCTTGTACACTGGCACAAGTATGCTTATTCCCCAGTCATCTGGGATATGCCTTTCTCTCCATACAGCTATTAGTAACTTTAGGAGCCATTTCTACCCTATCTCACCCAGCATCTTTATCATATCTACTGTGAGCTCATCTGAGCCTGCTGCATTCCCTGAAAAGCATTGTGGTTCCAGCGGCATCAGGTGAGCTCTTGCCAGCCCTTGAAAATCCAGGGGAGAGGGTGTAAGTCTCATGCCAGGCCATACCCATTTCCACAGCAGGTCTCCAAGGTGAACAGCCTCTGGCATGTTAGAACAATATAGGTAAGGGAAGTTGGCAAGCCAGATCCATAACTTCAGGAAAATGATTTGCTCTAAGGGCTGGGCCATTCAGGTTTGGGAGTGAAGCTGGGTTGGGAGTGCACTGCGGCTGGATGAGGTGTCACCCCCCTTGCTGCACTCCCCCCTCTGGGGGGCCAGGGGATGGGGGCAGTGACTCTGGACTTTGCGGGCCCCTTCCTGTGGATCACCCCGCCTGTGGTGGGTGCCAGTCCTGACCAGCATCCTGCATCATCCAGCAGCTAGCAGCTGACTTAGAACTGGTGTAGACCAGGGGAATCCAACTGTTTAATTAAAACAAAGCATCATGAAGGCCTGGGATGAATGTTGATGCGATTTTATTTCTGCCCAGTGCTGTGAATGTCAAAGTGAAGAAATTCAATGAAGCGCGGGTAAACGGCATGAGTAACTATGACTCTCTTAAGGTAGCCAAATGCCTCGCCATCTAATTAGTGATGTGCATGAATGGATGAATGAGATTCCCATTGTCCCTACCTACTATCTAGCCAAACCAGAGCCAAGGGAATTAGTTTGGCAGAATCAGCAGAGAAAGAAGATCCTGTTGAGCTTGACTGAGAAAATGTTGGACTTTTATTGACTTTATTAAACTAGTGAGTGGACTGTAAAGTATATAACCCACATTATGTCTTTAATGCTTAGAAGGACACTGAAAGGGGTAAACAACTACAAGTAAAACATTTTTTGTTCTTAACAGTATTTGTATAAAACATTTCATGATATAAGCTGCATGTTATACTGTAAAGCAATTTTGTATAGTGTGCTGCCAGGGTAATTTTAAGTGTGGGGTGTATTTTCAGTGACTGATGTATGTGTTAAAGATATTAAAGTAAATCAGTGCATTTTAGTTGCCAAAATAAGGTTTTACAGTATGGTAACCGAATAAAGGCTGAATGGAAGCACATTTATGTTAATATAATGCTGTGATCTTGGACTGCTGTGGTCAGGGTGAGGTGTAAAACTGTACTGATTATATTATATGTAGAACTAAAATGGCAATTTTGCTTATTTTTACAAGGGGTGGATGTCTAGATTAATGTCCTTGGCTTAAGCTATAAACAAGTTATTTTGTAGGGAAATAGGCTTGAAAAATAAGGCAAAATAATGAAAGTCATGAAAAATACTAAGCATCTTGCAATTGCAAAGATATTAGTATGTTTGCCATTAGCAAATGTTCTCTGTGTAAGTCAAGAAGTTTGCAGCTGAACGAAATTATCTGGGTAATTCTATTTATTCTAGTATGAATGAAATTTACAGTGATTCCTTTATGCATTTGCAGGTTGGTAGCTGTTTTCTTCTCATTACTAACTACTTGTACATTGAGATAAGCTGTCCTTCACTTAGGCTATAAACACGCTTTTTGTAAGTAAATAGGCTTGACAAATAATACAAAAGTGTGAAAGCCATGTAACTGCCAAGCTTCTTGTATCTGCAAAGATGTTTTTTCCATTAGGAAATGTTCTTGGTGTGAGGCAAGAAGTCTAAAGCGGAAGGCAGCTAGCTAGGGGAATTCTCTACATTCTGTTCTGGGTGAAATTTACAGAGATTCCTTCAGATATCTGCAAGTTGTTAGCTGTTTTTTTAATTTATTTTAGTGCTGATTATTTTTACATGGAGACAAACTGTCTGCAGGTGCAAGCAATTAATCTTGAGAGTTCTGAGCAGAATTTAAAGGTACAATGACCAGTTGAGTGAAAAATAAAGTTTAAAATTATGGGAAGTGAATAAGAGATACTAGTCTAATAATTTATTTTTATTTAAAGGTAGCCAGCGCAGTTTTTTATTAAGGCTAAAAATTAATGTTTTCTGAACACATGCAAGCTGTTTTTCACATCTTGGAGGGGAATAGAGATAAGAAAAAAAAAACAGGCATCAATCAGTGTAAGTAGAAACACAGACTGTAACATGGGTAACCTTAACTTTTAGACTAGGTTATGCTTGTAGGTGCAGCTGTCAATCTGGGGCAATTGTTCCTATCTAGAGGGTTAAATTTCATTTTTTTAAGAAATGTCCATGCATTTTGTCTGTTAATTCTAAGTTAATAGGGGGGTGGGGAGTTTTTGAAATGTTTTAGTTTTTTGCTTGAGGGTTTTTATTAAAGTAAAAAGTTTTGAGATCTTTGACTTAGGTTCAAATGGAGATGAAAAGAAACAAATGAATAAAAGATCAGCCTGCTAAGCATTAGAGTATGCATGTAACACCAAAGTTGGAAATGCACTAAAAAAAACATTATGCATAATATTGATTTTTATCATAATGGCTACTCTATCTATAATACTTTGGAATGCAAATGGCCTTACTGACGCAGACACAAAGGAAAGAGCATTGAATTATATTAAGAAATGCAGATTGAAATAATAATGCTATAGGAGGCACATTTGGAAAGAAATGAGCATGCAGTTTTGACAAATAAAGGATTTCATGATAGATATTCATAGGTTCATAGGTTTATACTAGGCTATCTGCCCTAAGGCATTTATAAGCCTAGCCCAAATTTTTGTGGCTTACGCCACCCCTTATATGAAAAAATACTGTGCCCATTAGTTTGTTGTGCCTCTGTCCAGCAGTGACACAGAGATGATTCCCGGGGTAAACCTACGATCTCCCATCCACAGGTCTAGATTTCTCTTGAACAGAGTCAGTGAGGTGCTCTGCCTCACATGGACCGGGATTTTATTCCACAGCATAGGGAGTCTCTGAGTGATAAATCTATCCCTCCAGCACGTCCTATTTATATCCGTGCTAAGGTTTAAGTCGCTTGCTCTAGTGGTTTTGGTGGATTTTGATTTTTTGAGGTGGAGCATGTCCATTAATTCCGGGTTGGACATGGCCTTGTATGTCAGGCACATGTCACCTCTGAGCAGACGGTATGCGACTGAATAGAGCTGGAGTTTCTTCAATCTGGCAGCATATGACAGATTTTGGAGTCCTTTATCCTTTTGGTGAGGAACTTTTGGGGTCTCTCCAATTGCTGCAGATGTCGGGTGAGATACATCCCGAATGGGGCATTGTACTCGATCATTGGTCTGATAAGTGAAGAGTACAGGGGAACAATGACCTCACTAGATCTGGATGCGAATCCTTCATGATCAGGTGGGCAATGTAGAAGGTCTTTCTAACCACTTTAGCAACGTGAGTATCAAAAGAAAGGCCACTGTCAACCTGGGTCCCCAGGTCCCTGATAACCTCTTCTGTGCTTAGTGGATTGCCACCTATATGGTAGCTTGGGGTTACCTTGTTTTTCCCGAAGGGTATGACTATACTTTTTTGGCGTTTAACTTCAGGCCATGGCTCTGGCACCAGCTATCTGTTTCCGTGAGTCCCTTCTGAAGGATATCCGTGTCCGATGCACTTTCCACTATGGCCCAGTTTGCAGTCGTCCTGCAAACTTTGTCAGCCAAAGTCCTCCCATGTTGGCCTGTACTTCTGAGAAGTAGATGCCAAACAATAGGGGCCAAGGACCGAGCCCTGTGGGACACCACTTGTGACCGGCTTGGAGTCTGACATAGCGCCAGCAACTCTAACCCTGTGGGTTCTGTCCTTAAGCCAGTTTGCAACCCATCTTGTGACATATGGGTTTACATTTAAGCTGGTAGTTTTTCTACAATACCGAGTGGGGTATTGTGTCGAAAGCCTTTGCAAGGTCAAGGTAGGCTGTATGGACTGCCTTTCCTCATCAATGGCCTTGGTGACTGTTTCGAAGAAGTCGACCAAGTTCAAAAGGCATGATCTTCCCTTGACAAAGCCAAACTGGGTCGGGTCCAATGTCTGCAAGTCCCCTACATCTTTGTTTATGAGCTCCATTATGATCCTCTCCATAGCTTTGCAGACTAGACTTGTTAAGCTTATGGGGCGGTAATTACCAGGATCCGTAGAGGCGCCTTTGTGGAGTGGGACCACAGTTGCCGTACACCACTCCTTGGGCATGTATCCTGTGGTAAGGCTGAGATTAAACAGCTGCCTTATGTGCGGGTTTAATTCCTCATTTAGCTCATGTAGCACACAGCCGGGGACACCATCCGGTCCCATTGATGCTGTGTTTTTAGCTTTAGAGAGAGCAGCTTTCACCTGCGCATTTGAGATGTCCGGGAGGCTACACTCGGCTGGGATAGTTATCTCTCCTTTAGGGGGGGAGAGGGGGGTGAAGTTTGCACTGAACCTGTCTGCCAGTATGTTGGCAATGTCTGTGGGTTCAGTGATTTTTGTATCATTTTGGACTAATTCTATTTTGGACTATTCAGCAGAATATCAGGGACAAAAGGAAAAGGATGATTGCTATAGGAGCTCTAATAGTGGTAAAACAGGGGAAAACACAATAATGGTAGATTTGTGGTAGTAAGGTGCTATTGGCATGGGAGGAGACTATGCTGACATGTATTTATATTCCACCAAAAACTAATGTTATGGAGACAAATTTGTGTAAAATAATTAGCTTTCAGGAGGGAATGTTATAGGTGGGCAATGGAACGATCGCAATAGTGAGGACGTATCCGGGACCTAGAAGGGAAAATATTAAAAAAGAGTGTATTCTGAAGAAATTTAAGAAAATATTTAGTATGGAACACATTAATTCCATAGTAGAAACTCATACAGAATTTACACATTAATCCCCAAGGTACAATAACTGGGCTAGATTGGATAGAAATTATAATTCACAGAAACATGTGTATTTAATTGAAAGCTTAGACACACATCCAGTAACTATTTCAGATCATGCACCAATAAAAACTAAGATAAAAATGAAACGTAATGATGCAAAAATAAGACACTGGTGCTTTCCCACCTACCTGTTAAAAAGAGAGGAATTTAAAGAATGAATAGTAAAAATTTTTCCAGAGTTATTAAAGAAGATAGAAAGTTCTTCAGAAGAAATAATTAGTGGGTGGGTTTAAATGAAAACAAAGTTTAAAAATAGGATAGAAATATTAGAAGGAGTAAGAGATATGATGGTTAAGAACTAATAGGAATTATTTAGAGATGCTGACAAAGGTTAAAGTATTGAAGAATATGGGGAATCCTACAGAACAAGAAGAGGTGCCACTTCAGAGCGCTGAAGAGAAAATAAGGGAATATTTGGATAATATGCATTAGTTTAGAAAGATTGCTGTTAAGCAACTGTTTTTTGGATAGCAACTCCAAAGCAGAAAAGTGTTTAGCACAATGACTTAGGCAACTAAACGTAGAGAGGGTTTCCACCAAACTTAGGGAACCTATAACAAGAAAAATAATCAGAGATGCTACAGAGATATTAGAAATATTTTGAAAATTTCATGAAAGTCTGTTTAAAACAGATAAATATGGAAACCAAGAAAGAGCAAAATGGAAATATTTATGGAATACTTAATTAAGCTAAGATTAGAAGAAGATGAGGCTCAAAAATTCTAGTTAAGATAGGAGGAGATGATATAAAAACAGTGATGTATAATCTGTAGGGAAGTCACCAGGAATGAATGGTATTCCTGTGGATGTTTGGAGGGAAAAAAGTGATAAAAATCTGGAAGATTTTATTTAAAAGCATTTTAAAAGAGGTAGAAACACCAGCATCTTGGAAGAAAGATGTGGTAGGGGGAAAGACCCATCAGATCCAGCTTCATATAAACCCATTTCAATTTTAAACCATGATTATAAAGTGTTTATGTGTATGATGGCTAAAAGAATGGCAAAGGTGTTGCCAAAACTGATAGATATAGATCAGTGTGGTTTTGCTGAGGGAGGCAAACATCTGACAACACTAATAAAATATTGATGATCCGGGAGGGGAGAGCAGAATGTAAGAAAATAAAACTATTATTTGTGGGAGAAGGCATTTGACAGAGTAAGCTGGGATTTTATGAGTAGGGCAATGGAAGCACTTGCATCCCCTGATACAATAATAAGGCTAATTAGGATATATGAAGGATCATATGTGAGAATTAAAGTAACGGAGTGCCTCTCTGATAAGTTGTATTTGAACAAGAGGAACCTGGCAGGGCTGTCTTCCCCTTTATTATTTGTTTTATATTTAGAGCAACTGACAAAGAAAATAATGGACTTAGAAATTCAAGGATATAGTAGGTATAGTAACCAATAAAAGTTGGGTTTATTTGTAGATGGTATTATTTTGTACTTGATGAATCCGAAAAGGCATTTTGGTGTTGTGGAACATTTTTAGACAGTTTCAAGTCTTTTCGGGATGTAAAATTAATAAACATAAATCAAAGGCTATAGCTGCAAATTATGTACCCATGCATGACTTTGTTCATCAATACCAATATTTTTGGGGACATGATAAGAAGAAGCATTTAGGAGTATGGATTAAAATGGCTTCTATTATGGCAGCTAAGAATGTTTATGGATATGGATAGTAAGATACAAGAAGTTAAAATGCTTTTAGTCCCTTTAGTTTTATATACTGGTCAGACATATTTTTTATCAACCTGAGGAAAAGCTCTAGACACTAATTAATACAAAATTAAAGGAATTTATATAGGAGTGAAATGCAGCAAGAGTTAAGTGAGATAAGCTGATCCTCCCAATAGAAAATGGTGGTTTAGGTTTACTGGATTTGAATGAATATTTTACAGCTGCATAGTTAAGGCTCATATACATAACACAAGCAGAAGGTTATAATTTAAAGTGGAAAGGGATAATGATTACATGCAGGGTGAGTTCAAGAAATAAGGAAAGAATGGAATTTTGGATGCAGATCCATAAGGAAAATAATAATCACCATACAGAATGTTATACTCATAAATTTGAAGGAAGTATTCTAAGAAAAAAGCCAATCCATGAATAGAGAAGGGAGATTTTAGCAATAGGGATGACTGTAAGTAGGGTTACAGATAATAGGAAAGAGGAATCTGGAATTTATTAAAGAAAATTAGCAAATGAACTAAGATATTGGGAGCAAATAACTAGAGAAGGAATGGTAATAGAGTAGGATGAGGCCAAGAAGAAGTTTGAATTGCAGGTAAGAAATTGCCTTCCTTATCAGGAATTGCTATCAGAGCATAGAAGCAAAGCAACAAAGTAAAAAGAAATGCATAAGCAAAATAATAAACAAAAGAGAAAAAAGGGTTAGAGAGAGACAAAACAGAAAAAAACACACAATACTGTTGTAATGCAAGATATCAATCCAAACAAAAAAAAAATCAGAAAAATATCTTTATTGAAGTTCAGTTGTGTATGGGAGGCACTTATGCGTACACTTGGGGGTAGAAATTTGGGGAAGTGTTTATGTAACTTGGGCAAATGTGTAAGAGTAGTACTTATGTATACTTGCAATGAATTGAAATGATTTTGTGTTTCAATTCCATACTTATCAAACACATTTTACAGTACACAGTCATCAAACATGAAATAAATCACTAACTACTGCAGGTAATCATGCTTAAAAATGACAGTATAACAGTTTCATAGCTCTGTTTCTGTCTTCCTTGGAAATTTATTTCAGTTGCAAAAGTATAACATCAGTTGTTTGTAGGATTATCACTGAAGTAATTTTTTAAAAGAATTGCTGTACTACTGTTTACGCTACCCTGAATTATGTGTATTAATTTCTATTATGGTAAATTAAGTAATAAATATCTTATGGCACCTGTTACTCTTACGAGAAGATTCCACTAGTCTCTCAATTCTCCTCTTTTCTTGTTCAGAATTGCATTGTATTTCTTCCTCAGCTAAAAGTAAAAGAGAGAATTATCTTGTTTACTTGTATTTGACTGTATTCCACAAAAACACATCTTATATTGCCTGTATTCATTTTCATTTATGTCTTATCCTGTCAGATTTTAACTGTTGCATGCATACATGTGTGAATTATTACAATTTAGTAGTGAAATATTCTGCTGCACAGTGTAGGGTAGCAAAGACTTATGAATGCAGGTCTGTCTTTTGTTTTAGGAAATGCATGTATCATTCTGTTAAAACCTGAATTGCAAAGGCTGAAATGTAACAATTCAAGGAAGTGTGAATTTCCCTTTCTGCAGAGCATTGTCTGTTGTACATTAATGAAGTATAACAGCTTGTTTTCTGAGAAAGTATTTGCAGCCCAACAATAATGCAAAGTAACCCCCACTCCCCCCTGGCAGTCAGTCTGACTAGGGTGTGGTGAGTGTCATTTCAGCCATGTTGTATGTGCAGCAAGAAATACTTATGAACAAACAATTAAGTACATCAATTATTTTTACTTATATTTAGTTACCTTCTACAAAACCTATCTTCTTGTAATTAATGGAAAAGGCCTTACAACTTTTCATTACAATGCTACATAATTTTTTGCATCTGTAACTGCAGGTTTTTATTTATAACTGTATTACATGCAGTCGGCATTACTGACATTTAAACATTATTTATTTTATTTAAAATTTGTTTACTGGGAAAGAGCCCATTTTCAGCAGAGGCCTGGGGAGAAATGCTCCAGATGCATGTCTTTGGAATGTGGGAGGAAACTAAAGCACCTGGAGGAAACCCATGTGATCACAGGGAGGGCAGACTCTGCACAGAAGGCACCCCAGCTGAGAATTAAACCGGAGAATCTCTTGCTCTTAGGCAACAATGCTAACCACTACACCACTGTGCCACCCAAATACATTGCTAATACATTTTCAGAGTTACCTGGACAGATTACTAAATTACTGTATTATTTACTGATATTTTTATTACTGTAATGTCTTAATAGGTAATATCAGCATTTTCTCTCCCTGATTAACAGAGAGGTGTCTGATTACATAATTTTTTTTTCTGACTGCATCTCAGAATTTAAACTCAAGTACATATTTACAGTTTGAGATACCTGACTGGTGAAGTACAATTACTTGTACAGTTTTATATAACTCTCTGTTGTATTTCATATATGTATACATACACGCACACACACACACACACATATATATATATATATATATATATATATATATATATATATATTAGCTATATGTATATTAAAAATTGTGCATACTTGAGAACTCTGGTCTTCTCACTTGAACCTGATCAACCCAATCAACAAGCTGTCGACACTACACTTTTGCAAGTCATCATACCTATGACTACACTGCTGACAGGAGCAGGTTATACCTATCATGTTGACCTGGGTATCGATTTTCTTCTAAGTGTTGGTTCATGTGCATACCTGGATCTTTTCCAGATACAAGTCATACAAAAGGTAAAGCATAATTAAATTTGCTTTCTCAAACCAGCTAGGAGCATGGCCTCATGCCTTTACAGGCGCTGCCATTGTTCGAAGAGCCAGAAGAAGAATGAGAAAAGTATGGTGAGCAAGGCTGACAGATACCTTTTCAAAATCCCACCCACTTACCTTAAAAAATCAGCCCCAAAACAGCCCAATGTATTTATTTTAATCAAAGTAACATTGTGACCCCCATATTAGTGCAACCCCCCCAAAAATGAGTGATAAAGTCCCCCAAAAATAGGGACACAATTTAAATATTGCTCTTATAAGCTTTGCAAGTTGCTAATACATAACATTTCATTCTAGCAACATTTTATTACAAAAAAATATTAGAATCTGTCTGAGATTCTAGACCTCCCCATGACTTTTTCCAGGTATCTTGCAGTAATAGGTTGAGAAGCTTTTATGCATATATTCATTAAACATCCTCTATGATGCCCACGCAAAACAATCACATAACAAATAATAAAACTGCAAGTACTACTACTCACAACATGGTAATCAGCCTCTCATAACCACATCACTCACGCTTTGAGAGAAACTGGAAGCTGCCATAGAACAATTATCTACAGGTCCCCATCCTTCCCCGCATTTTGGTGATAGCTGACTTGTACTACCCGGCAGAGATTGTAATTAATTTGGATACGAGAGTGGTGGTCAGCTAGCAACAAGCAATGATCAAAGTTAATAAAATAAGCTTTAATGTCAATAATGTGGAAAGGGCGTAGGCTGTCACATAAAATGAAGTGTTACTTTTTTCTGTGAAACATTAAGATTAAGAAAGGTGGTAACCTTATACCTCATAGAGAAAAGAAGAGCTTCATGGGGCTACATTTTGCCAACGCCTTGAATGCTATTATTTTCACTTCGGAAACAAAATGAGCATGCTATCATTTTACAAACAGAAAATAGCTTTGCTCCAAATATATTAACTGTCAAAGTAACCCCACCACTTTTTCTAGACTAAATGTATTAAATAAATCATTGAAGAAAGCACAAATTTATTAGCTAGTGGGAGAACTCCAACTCATTAACTGCTTAATATTGCAACTACTCTTGATACCAAAACATGTCTGTTTATATGTTATTGCTGTAATACCTAACAAACTACACCAAAGGTATTTGACCCTCACTATGTCTGTATTGCATGGTTTCAACATACAAGGATCACAAATGTTACACAATCTGACTAAATAAGTTCAAATTGTAATGTTCAGATGTGACTGGAATTAGTCTACGTTGCAACACCAAAGCATTATTATAATCTATACCCACCCACAATAACTAATTAGAAAAGTTGTACCCTATGCCTTGTTTGTTTCCCCACTCTTCGACTCTTGCATCGCAAAGAAAAAAGTTAAAGTGACTTTCTGGTTTCTTTTTGCGTTCCTGTAAACAAGCTAAACAACTTCCCATAATTTATCATGGTTTACTTTGTGAATAACCTCCGATTCTACATAATCCACCCACAAAAGGTAGGGCAGCCTCACACAAAATACCTGTGGACACCTACTCACTTAAAAGGCACAGTTGCAACAAACAAAATCTTAACATATCCAATAAACCTCATGTAAAACCAAACTGTATCTAAGTTTGTCCAAAAATAACTAAAAAAATATAACTGCAAAATGGTCGCAAACACACTAATGAAAGAAAAATCAAAGCAATCTCTGTGCGATAAATAAGTATCCCACATGTTCCTTTTAGCCCTGTAACAAGGAAACATACCCATCACTTCAGTTCAACTAGATGACCATAAACCTTCTTAGCAAGTGCCTCCTCCTATCAACTATCAGATAACCAATACATATTATTGATGGAATCAGTTAACTACACAGTCAGACAGGGTTGGTAAATGCAGTTGCCAGTTTCCAAAGAAGCAGTCACAGTGCATGCATACATATTAAAGCTAGACTTGCAGAAATAAGAGAGCACCATTAAAAGTTTCAGCCCAAAACAACCCAATCCACAACAGTTCTGGCCCAAAAAAATTCAACCCACAACTGTTCCAAATGCAAGTAAACCAACCAACAGTTTTCTGCAACCAACTGTTGAAAGCAACTCAATTGGGTGAGAAAACCACAAAACTGGCAACACTGATGGTGAGGGCTGTATTAACCAGGGTTAGAACCACTATCTGTTGGGCGTGACATCACCTTGACCAAACCCTTTTTTACTAGCATGCTCATTACACCAGGTATTGATAACATTGACAGATTTGGTGTAACCACAAATGCTTTATCACACCCTGTTTTTTTTTTTTTTTCTTAAAGGCAAACACTTACCAGAGTACACAATTATTAATAGATTCTATCTAAGTTTATCCATATCAGTTAGGTATTGCTAGTAATATTTCTTCATAACATTTTCACCTTTTTTCTTCTGTCTGCTTTTGGTTGCATGCATTCATGTGCTACCTATCATTTTTTTATCTTCGTTTTTTCCCTTTATTTTGTTAATAGGTAGTGGAAAAAATGTCACTACGTCACTACTAAAGTGAAGAAGTACTTATAGGACTTTTGTATATGTATTACTTGTTAGGATGTGGCATTCATACCTGGATGGCCAGTGATTAACATTCACATTCATTGCAACCTGACATTCAGATGACTCCATTTTGAATTGTACTAGTATGTCTGTATATTACCTAGTTTTTGGCCAAGCAGTGTGTGTGTCCATGAACAGCTTGGCATTGCTGACAAGTGCTACAGAGTTCACAGACATCCACAGCACGTCCAGTCCTTCGCAGATTCATTCATGTAGCATGCCACACTTGTTCACAATCGGCAAAAATCTGGAATGTGCTGATGTACTTCATAACACGTTTGTGTTACACTACAATTCATAGACATGCATATAAAGTTGCCTAGTTTGCATATTAACAATGTAAATTGGCCTGAATTTACACCGCAAGACTAAGCTGTACCATATCGATTCATGAGTAGCCAAGATAGGTGTCAAATTACTTAGGCTACCTCAGACATCAAAAAGTAAGGAAATGCTTTTTAAATAAGTAATAATCATTGACAGGGCAATTAACACTGTCTGTCCTAGTGTTTTACATGTCAGTTGCAATGGATTTTGAACTGCATTGTGCTTTTACATTCGTTGACTGTATAAGAACTGGTTGCAATGTGTCTGACGTGCTTTTTTACATTGAAAATGTAATAACTGAACAGGACATCATTGTTATTCTCCATGCAGTTTACCCATTGTTATTGAACTTGTCAATGCTTGCTGTGCATAAGATATACATACAGACGTGTAGTGAACGTGTTTTAGTCATGTCAATGATGGAAGAGTACCTGCCAGTGGCAGACACTGAAGTTGTGCTCTTTAAAATTTCAGTTGTGTTATATTGCTTTTGTGTAGGTGGCTGAAACAACAGGCTTGCGGATTACAGTGTAACTACTGATGTCATGCAGACAGTACTTTATCAAGTGTCTGGCAGTAGCCCTTTATTTATTTATTTATTTATTTATTTATTTATTTATTAATTTATTTATCCTGTGTAGTACATATGGAGAATAAGGAATCCAAGCATAGGCATGATAACTTGAGCTATGAGGAAAATTGTGTGCTCATGGCAGCACTTAGGACATGTGGCAAACTGCTGTTTGGTGAAAGGGGGACCAGGCAAGCCGAGAGCAGCAAAGTGTGGAGCCAAGTACTTGATGAAATCAATGCAGTTGGAGGCAGAAAGGGATATCTGCTTCAGTGCAAGAAAAAGGCAAATGACATGGTAGGACATGCTAGAAGCAAGGCCAGGCAGAATGCAATTTCCAGGATCACTACGGGAGGCAGGGCCTCTAAATCTTATTAAGTTTACACCAGATGATGAATTCCTTTTGTCTATCCATGGGGATGACTATGATACAGAAGATGGTGCAACGGGAATAATCAGAGGTGGTAGTGACACTGTTCCATCAAACCAAAGTCTGCAGCAGCATTTGCATTCATCCACTTCTGAAGGTTGGTTTAAAGTATACAACTTTTAAATGTTTAACATTGAATAGTAACAAACAGTGCTGTAATTAAACACATCACAATTCATTATTATTAGGTCAGCCTTGTACAGCAGCAGCTAATGAACTCACCCCCTGTAAGCGTGCTATACTGTATACTGTTGCACTGCTATTAATGTGTTGTAATGGTTTCATTTACAGACTCAGCATCAGAGGCAAACAGTTTAACTGTACCAATAAACATGGATGAAGTCAGCAGTAGGATGGGTGTTGCTGATGATGATGATGATGATGTAGTTGTATTTACAAGGTCCCTTGCTTGAGGCAGTCTCATAGTATAATGACAAGCCCTCTCATCTCACAACATGTTAGTAACTCTACAAAAAGTGACACTGCATCACAAAGTCAAACATAGGCTGACATTCCACTCAGGCTTGTGCACCAGGAGCAAACATGCACTTCTACACAGGTCTTTTCACAGGCAGAAGAACAGTTTCATGATGGTGCTCACACTGGTGAACTTAGATGCATTACTGTTATCACTCTGGTCATAGGTACAGCATTAGAGTATACATGATATGGTGACCTAGCTTGCCTGAGGGCAGAGGATGAGTGTTTATCTGTGGACTACCTTCCATGTTGTGGAACAGAGGTTTGTTAGTGTTACATATTGTTATTTGTATGAATGGACCTGTGGGACTAGCTGCCTTGATGTAGCACGCAGGCTTAGTGCTCTACACTTGGCCTAATATGGACAGACCTCCAGGACTGGTTGCTGTGATGTGGCATAGAGGTTGGGTACTGAATGCTAGTACTGGAGTGCATGGACACCTGCAGGATTGGCTTCCATGATGTGGCATAGAGGTTTGGTGCTGAATGTCAGCAGTGGCATGCATGGATACCTGCAGGAATGGCTGCCACAATGTGGCACAAAGATTTGCCACAGTACTGCATTGTAAGAGAAGTCTTCTGGCTGTTCTTCAGAGGCTTTTTACAGTGCAACACTGTAACCAAATGGGAGTCTATGTGATGTGGCCAAAGAGATAATGTACTGCAGTGTCAGCTCATGGCCTATACATTTTATTGGAGGAGAGTAGAGTATGGTTGTAATAGTGTAATTCAGTGATCTTACATGACCTATACCTTTTACTGGAGGAGTGGGGTGCTATATGGCTTCCGTGTTCACAGGTGTTTACTAGGCTAATGACTACATGGACCTTTTTAAGCCTAGCCATTCATCCCAAATCTCTGACAAGTTCTGGTACCCTTAATAAGTATAAGCAGAAGCTTGGGAGATGAAACATTTACAAGCAGGGGGCTGGGAGATGAACCATTTACAGGTTTCATGTGTCTGTTAGAGACATAGGTGCCAAACAACTTGAATTGGGTTAGGAAGGAACTCTGCTTCACATGGATTGGGAGCCTTTTCCAGGGACAGGGCAGTCTCTGAGATACATACCTGTCTCTCCAGCAGGTCCTGTTTATAGACTAGGTTTAACTCTTTTGAATGGGTCATTCTAGTGCTGTTTGTTTTGCAAATATGCAGGAGATCCATTATAGTGGGGTCCAACAATGCCCTGCATGCCAGGCATAGCTCTCCCCTCAACAGCCTATAGGAAACAGACAATACAGGGCCTTGAGGTGGTTTGCATAGGGCATTTTACGTATTCCCTGCATTCTTTTAGTGAGAAACCTCTGCGGATGTTCCATTTGTTGGATATGCCTGGTTACATACATACCAAAGGGGGCATTGTACTCAATGATAGATCTGAATGAATGCCAAATACAGTGAAACAATAACTTCCTTAGATGTAGATGCCATACCTTTGTTTATAAGTTACACAACATAAAATTATTTCCTCACTACTGTACACACATGATGGTAAAAAGATAGATTTTGCCTATGTGTGTCCCAAAGTCCCTGACTACTGTGTCAACTCTAAGGGGTGGATGACTTCCTGAAGGATACCGTTATGCATTTCTTGGCATTTAGTTTTAGTCTATGACTCTGACAACAATTTTTTGTCTGTGTCAGCCCTTCCTGGAGAACATTTGTGTCAGTGTGAGATTCAATGACAGCTTCTAATTTGCAATCATCTGCAAATATAGTCAGCCAGAGGTCACTGACATTAGCCTTGATTTCACAGAATAAATACCAAAAAGGAGCAGTCCAAGGACTCCACTTGTGACTGGCCTCTTTGTAGAGGTGGACTGCCCAATTCTAACTTCCTGGGTCCTGTCTATGAGCCGATTGGCTATCCACCGGGTGACATATGGCTTTGTATCTAACCTCTTGAGTTTGTAAACAATGCTCGAGTGATGTATTGTGTCAAATGCATTGGCCAGATCAAGGTAGACAGTGTGAACCATTTTGCCCTCATCCATTGCTTTGCTGACCTTCTCAAAGATGTCCACCAAGTTGAGTAGGCATGACCTGCCCTTGATAAAACAAACTGGGTTGGGTCCAGTATCTGGGGGTTTATTGTATCATTATTGATCATTTCTGTGATAATTCTTTCCATGGCTTTGCATATAAGACTAGTGAGACGGGTGCCTCTGTAGTATACAGTGTTTGTAGATGACCACGTTTGTGCAGAGGGATGACTGCTGCTGTTCCCCATTCATGAGGCAAGATGCCTGTTTGGAGGCTACAGTGCCTGATAGGTAAGGTTTATGTTATTTATACGGCATCCTGGGATATTGTCTGGGCCCATTGATGCAGTGTTCTTGGCCTTAGAGAGAGCATTAAGGACCTGTTCCTAGTTATAGCAGGGGAAGTTATATTTGATGCTATTTCCTGAGGGAAGGTTAAGGGAGAGAGAGGGGTACAGTTGCCGCTGAATTTGTTGGCCAATAAATTTGCTATATCTTCTGACTCAGTATAGGTGGCTCCATTTAGAATGAGCTCTACACACAACCATGTATTGCCTTTGAGGATGCGGACATAGCTGAAGAATTTGTCCTTGGCCTGGGAGGCCAAATCTACCTCAAATTATTTTATTTGTCCTCTGAGTTGTTTGTTTAATTTGATGAGAGTGTTTTTATCCTGCTGGGTGCTGCACCTCCTAATTTTTGCCATGATTTTCTTCCTTCTGTTCTACAGCCTATGATTTTGTGATTCCACCAGGGTGGCTTGTTTTTTGAGTTAGTTCTGTACTTCTTCTTAGTGGGTACAGCTGCCTCTATGCAGCTATTAACATGCTTGTATAGGGTTTCTGTGAAGAGTTCTGCATAGGCAGCAGTGTTGTCAGGATTAATGGGGGCTTGAAATTTTACCAGGTTATCACTTAATAGCAGGAAGTTAGCCTTAGAGTAGTTTATGAATATTCCAGGTTTATGTGGATGTCCAGGCTTTATTTTTACTTCAAAGGAGACCATTCTGTGGTCTGACCTTACCAGGGAAGACATTACACTAGGGTGTGTGCAGCACTGTCCCATATTAGTGAGGACCAGATCCCATATCATTACACCCCTGGTTGGTGTACTGACAGTCTGGTCCAGGGAGTTTGTGTCTACAAAATCCAGGAATCTCTGTGCCTGTACATTTGGTGTCATATAGAATTCCCAGTTAATAGTGGGGTAATCAAAGTCGCTCATGAATATGGTATTGGGTTGGATGGTGAGTGTTTCCAATAAGTTTAAATACATGGTATGGGTTTCCTGGGTCATAGAGGGGGGCCTATAGCTTGCAGGGAAGTGGAATTGGATTTTGCCTATGGTGATTTAAACATGGAGTAGCTCAAGTGCATTGTCCTGTTTGACCAGCCTTGAGGTATATTTATTTTTGATATAAATCGAGACACCTCCACCTTTAGTCTCTACCTGTGAAGTAACGGGTCTAAATGTGTGAAAGGCATTATAACCTTGCTCTGTTGGTGTACTCTCTCTGGATTTAAATGATGTCTCAGTGACCCCTCAGAAATCAGCATTCTCTAGAGTGAAGAGAGCTTCTAGGGAGTGGAGTTTTTTGTTTAGATTCCTAGCATTGAGCAGTAATACCTTTAGATTTTCTTGGTTTTGATTTGCTATGTCAGAAGTACTTTCAGTTTGGCATTGCCTAAAAAAAAAAAAATAAGGTACTATGGGGGAAAACAATGTTTTAGCTAATATTCAAAAGCCTAGAGGGGAGATGTGCAAGACCATCCCTGGCAAAGCAGCATTGTCTGTTCACCATCTCCTTCCATGCTGACAAATATTGCACCCCCTTAAAATAACACCAGAAACTAAGCCAATTATTAAAGTCATTCATCTTTTGTTCCCATTGTGACATCATCCTTAGGCTCATACAAGCCTGGGACACATATTCTAAGAGATCCATGATGCTCTCTTCATATAGTCTAGGGAGGTACATCTCAGGTCATTTACAAGTACATGGACTATAACTGAGTCATACTGGTACTTGTGGTCCAATGACTTCAGTGCATGCATAATGTGGTGGATCCTAACCCCTGATAAGCAACTGACTGTGACTTTCTCCTTACTCAGCCTGGTGAGAGGGACATCATTGTGTCTCCCAATAGAGTCCTCAATGACCAGAATGTTAGACTGCGTGGTGGCTTACCTTATGGGCTTAAAAGTAAAGGCTCTGAGATGTGGCTGTATGTGTTAATGTGGGTGTTGTTTTGAAAGAGTTCATTTGGGGTGCTGAGGGTATTTGTTATGTGTACTTTGTCTAGGAGGTCTTTGTGGTTTAGGAAGGTTACATTTAAGTGCCTCAGCATATGTGGGTCTATATGTCTGCTTTGGATTGTGTGTGATGGGTGCAGCATGTGTACTACTGACAACCTTATTGATATTAGGAGTACTTTTAAGTGAGAGCTTTGCCCCCAGTGACGTTGTGTAAATACATCTCTCACATACCATATTAGTTTGTTTGAGAATTAACAGGTTGTCAGTAAACATGAGGCAATTTCTACATTGCTTTAGGATGCCCATATCCATCAAGCTGGTAACGGAGATAGTGGGAAAGTTCATATCCATGGCAACAGATCTTATTTTAGTGATTAGACAGCTGGAGTGAGAATATAGTGCAATGTCAGGAGTATCCAGGTTGCAACTCTGGGGACAGTGCTTGTCACTGCAAACTAGCTGTCCTGTGTGCAGGTAGGTACTGCTGAAATTTCAATTGTGCTTTTACAGGAAAAATATCACTCAAGGTGTCTGTGTCTATACAGGGCACTGCTAAACACTTGAGGGGGAAACTAATAAGTAGACCCTGAAATTTTAAGAATGAAGTATTTAGGCAGATATTCTGAAGTTAGAAAGAAATCAAGAAGTACTTAGTGAAAACAAAGTATTAGCTTGCCAAGAATGGTGAAAAGAGGGGAGTTGCATGAATGGCTACTGCCTGGCTACTGCTAGTGCTGGTCTCGGTACAACTTCACTCTGCTAGGATGCAGTCCTCCTTTGCTTCTTCTCTCACCAGAAGTAAAACATTAGCACCAATCCCAAGATGAGAAGCAGGCCACATCCTGTTTGGTGATCCACAATCTTGTCCCAATGATTCAAGGGTTTATAGGTTTGTTGTATCCATTTCCTGGTAGATGCCTTGAATAGCAACCAGACCAACCAGGAACGTCAAGCAGAGACACTCACTGCCCAACCAGAATGTCAGAAATCAATGCACCGTGCTTCTTCTGTCACTAGGAGCAGAATATAAGCACAAATTCCAAGCTGTCACCTATGAAGCAGTAATCGGGCTTTCCAGTGATCAGCAGTCTCCAGGAAATAATGTCTCTGTCCTCCTTCCCTCACTAAGAGAAAACACGAGCACTAATCCCAGGATGACTACTGAGAGGCAGAATGTGGGCTGTCCAATAATTGGTGGTTTTGCAATAGATGTTGCAGATTTTAAAGATAAGATCTAAAAATCTAAGCACTGCAGTGTGCACTAAGCAGTTAAATATGAAAGGGGGTCACGTAAGCTTTAGCTGTCTAAGTGGAGAACCACTCATTTTAAAAGAGCAAGATAGATTGAAAGGGGGGGGGGCACTTTTTATTTTGGTTCTATGGAATACAGAGGGATGCCCAATAAATTTAAATAGTTGAAGGGGAGTAATATCACAAAATGTTCATTTTGTGCTTACTCACAACAGCCAATGAAAGGGGAGAGGGAAGGAGATATGTGGTTAAATTAACACAAGGGGCAGGCAACTAGAAAGACAGTTGATTTTTCTGTGTGACTGATAAGAGACACAGCTATGATCTATTTCTTAGTTTTAATATACAATTGAAAGCAGAACACAAGTAAAACACAGTGTAAAGAAAACACATCGCAGCATACAAAATAGAAGACGTGTACAGTTTCTACATTTCTGACTGCACCCCTGATTCAGCTACAAAGAATGCTGATGCTGCTGGTATAAAGCAAGAAGACAGTATGCACTGAGCAATGAGGCTGGTACAAGAGACCACTGCTAAACTGAATGTGTTCTTGAGAAAATCTGTTTAAAAAAATGGGCATTTGACTTCCTACATACATCCCAATCACTTATTCATTTACACATGCTTACTTTATCTGTTTAAGGCTGGGGGGGGGGGTTTTATTCCAGATAGTGAGTTATTACTGGATGGGATGATAGTCCATTGCAGAATACACACATGCGCGAGCACTCATTCACTGAAACATCACATGCACACACATGATTCATAGATCATCAGTTTGACTATTGTACAGTAAAACCTGTAACTGGCAAACAAAGTTATGCATGTATGGCTTATGTGCTATGTGTTTAAAAGTGTTTTTTATGCCATTCTTCCTTGGAATTTGTGTTCTTTTTTTTTCCCTTCTGTCTATATAATCAAGCTTCCTTGTTTCAGCTTGGAAACAGATTTCATCACAGAAAGGTTAACATTCACCACCCTTGGGGAAACATACACATGTTTGCAGCATTGTTATTTGCTGCCAATCACTGCTGGACACAGGTGCACACCTTATGTGATGTGCATTAATCAGATGCATTAAAATACATTTACGTGATTGCCCATTATTTACGTCTGACTGTACCCCAACCTTTGAAAGAGGTCAGGTAGACCAAAGCATGTCAGACAGGCTGTTTTGCTTGATGACTGAATACTTGATAATGGGATAATATTACAATGATCCTTGACGTTCCTTTCAATCATTTTCTTTTTGCTCATAACAGTTAAACATATCGTGGTAGTATTATCAGCTCTCTTTGAACTTCTTTGTATTTTATATAACTGAAGAAAATCTGTTAGTTATATTTTCAGCTGTAAATGCTAAAGCTGCTTCTCTGCACTGACTGAAATGTATGGAATACTGACAGACAAGAGAACTTTGATTTTGTAAGATCAACCATTTCCTTATCAGACTATTAGTTATACTTAGAAAATGCTGTGAGCGTCATGAGATTGGTACAGGGAGTAAGCACTACTGACAGAGGGGACAGACTAGAGTTCTTCTCTGAGAAACCAATTTCAAAGTCTGTTATCTCAGCCCAAGATTACTATAAAGTATCATAAATGCACATTCAGAGATCAGGGAGTCATTTATGACTAGAGTAATAAATCCTAATTTGTTAGCAGAGCATCTTGTTTTATTCATCTTCCTCAGACCAGCTGGGGTACTTCAAAGTATTTGCATTTTAAATTCAAACCATTTCATAGCACTGAACTGGGGAGCCCTTAGGTCTGGTCACAAATTAATCAAAAACAATTAGGCAACCAGTTATTTTTGAGGGTTTAATAACTGACTGACAGACTGGTCCTCACCAGCTGGTGCTTACTTTGCTAAACAGGCTCCCTTTGAAGTTGTTGCTGAGATTAAAGTTTTAAAATCAATATTAAAATTTGCCTTCTTTCTTTTAATATTTTGTGTTTATTTTAGATTTAAGTAAAGTGGTATATTATGCTAAGCATTTATAAATGATTCCAAACTAACACACAACATCCAGCGATGAAATACTTTACCTCAGAATTAATTCACTGCATTTGCAATCATTAACGCATAATGTAATTTCAATATGATTTAACACCAAATTCCACTGACCTACTAAATTAGGCTTCTAGTCTGTTTTGCTTCCTGGATATAGCACACTGTTACAATAGATACCATGGTAGGTTGAAAAAAGGAAAGACCTGAAAATGAAAGTTAGATAATTTGCCTTTTTATTTAGATCATTTGTCTTTTGGTCTGTGAAAGGGATTATTTGTGTTATTTTTGCCTTTCCTTGCCTTCATTTTAAAATACATAGATTTTATAAATTAGTTCCACTCATTTTCAGCTATATATCTGCATCATTCAGATATTATCTACATTTTATTTTGTCTGTTTAACCAAGTCTGGCATGTTCAGAGCCCTCAGGACAACCTGCATTTTGATGATGGATGTGTTCTTTGATTAGAGGGAAATCTTCAATAGTCAGGTGAACATGGTTACTGCGCACGCTTTTATTCTGCATTTTACTGTTGCGTTGCTTTTTATTTGTATAGCACTTTTCAGATTATTAAAATACTGCAAGGCAGTAAAATCCTAAATGCAATAAAATAATCCAGTAAATTTGGGATACACAAGGAGCCTCACAATTATGCCCACCCAAGATCAAACTGGTAAGTCAAACTTGTTGAAGCATGTGACCACTATTAGAACATATTTTGTAGGGGTAAAGCAAGCCTACAACCCCCTATGTGACAGTTTTACTCCCTCACCACACATTCACTCTCTCTCTTTACTTATATATAGTAACTTCATTCTCATAATAGCAACAATACCCTCTGGACACACAGTGCCTTTTCATGGTGACCTGGGAGCAATGTTTGGTAAAATGACTTACTCACAGTCATACTGTAGGGAAATGAGCTCTCTGGAAATCAAACCCTACACCATAGGAGCTATGTCTCACAGCCTTAACATTCTACATCACCTGTCAGGAAAATATACCCTGCTGCTAAGAGTATAAAAACACCTTGCACAAATGCAGTCTTGCTGTAGAGCAGAGATATATATATATATATAAATCCATTTTGGAAGGTTGTGGTTTTGGTAAGTCTGGATCAGGAAGATGCTGAGTAAGACACAGAGGATTAAGTAGAGGATCTAGTCATAGGTTATATTCTTTAGATCTGTGCTTGACTTCTTCAGTTTTCAATTGCATATATGTGAAAAAAATGTTTTCGTATAGAATAAAGGCTTGTTGGTAGGGACAGGATTCTAAGATCTCCTTAAATTCTACAGTATTCTAGCATTTTCTTAGCAAGCAAGATGAAACATTCTACTGAGTCAGGAGAACAAAGGCAAATGCTTTTACTCCAGAAGGTTCAAAACCAACTCAGAGAGTGGAATATGATAAAAGAGTTAAAAGAACAGGTTGAGGGATCTTTAGAGAAGGGAAGGAGCAAATTACATAGAAATAAATGGACTCTTGAAGGAACAATATATGCAGAATAATGTTCAGAAGGAGAAGTGAGGTTTAAGAGAAGGCAGGAACTGAGCAATTTATGTACGTTGGACTGATGATAGAAAGAAAAGATATGTAATGTACTATGCATGCAAATGGGAAAAAATATTCATAAGGCCTGTTTTCTTTTCTGTTAACGTATGTTTGCCTATGTCTTAAGTGATAATTTAATAATGTTCATAAGGCCTGTTTTCTTTTCAGTTAATGTATGTTTGCCTATGTCTTAAGTGATAATTTAATAAAGGTGTTTATTAAAAATAAACATACTCAGTGAATTTCTATCATAATTACACCAGAGAATTGGAGAGAACAGATTGTGGCTAAGGCCTTCAGTAGGTCTTTAAGACTTTGTACCTTTTTAAAACTGTATTTTTTTGTATTCATTACTAAAGCCATTCAGGAGTATTTGGATATTTTTAGCCTCTCTGTAATTATTATGCCTGACAGAACTTTTTGTGATATACTACATGTGTGTCTTTCCCTCTGACTGTGTCTTTCGATTTATTTGCCCTTCTGTTTGTCTATGTACCCATGTACATTTTCTTTGTAAAAAGGTTCGTGACCACACCATTGTACAGTATCAATGACCACCATACCTCTCAATCTCTTAGTACAAGGAATCTGGACAAAGCCTAAAATAATTGGTGGACAAAGGCCCAAAAATAGGAACATATTTTGGTACTTTTCCATTATTGGGGCAACAGTTCTAAGGTGCACTGAATATACTAGCCAAATGACTGCAGATTTCACTTGTGGACCTCTGCTTCTTTCCTAACAAAGTGACAGAGTTGTATGCTTGCAGGTATCAAAGCTCTCTAGCCAGGGATGTCAGAAACTTCTGTTTTGCACTTCGGCCTCATGGTGACATTACCGCATGGTAATGACTGTAAACTAAAAGTTCTTGCCCATCTTTTTCTGTAAATGATGCTTTCCTCCTCAGCAAGTGCATGAAATTAAGTTGTACTAATGGTTTGATTATTGACAGCACATTTATCTGAAAGTGGAATTGTGGGCACTGACTGAAAATGAGTCTTGCTTATTATTTATTTTGTTTTGTTTTATTGATGAAGAATGGCTCAAAGCTGTAAAAAATAGTGAATACATTCACATTAAAACTGCAGCTAGAGCATGTTCATTTTTTTAGTAAGCGTACGTAACTTAGGGGATAATGTTTGAGTTTGTTGGGAGTGTCGTTGTGTGTACTTACATCACCTATACTGTATACAAACTGCCAACACCGGAGAAACAGGCTCTGTATCAGATATTTGCTTTGCATTTAAGATGAGCCTCCAAGCGAGGTGAAAGTGGTGTTAAAATGGTAATGACTAAATGTGATAGTTTAGCAAGCATCGCGTGGCAGAGTTACTGATAGAAAGATAATTCTGAAGCAATTTCTAGACTATACTAGACCATACCTATCATTTTTTCCTCATATTCTTTGTTTATTCCTCATAAAATGTCTTCTGGAAAATTGCAGAGGATTGACATTACTACATAATTACAATTCTTCAGAAAAGAATACTAACACAAAGCCTGTTATTCTAGCAACTTTCTAAGTTTGTAAGGGTAGTATTTAAATCCCCTATTTTGTATACTGGCCGACAGATTCGGTGCCAACTTTACCCCCCCAAAGGACCAATCACAATACCAGTAGATTGCCAGGCATCCAGTATTACTGCTGCATAGGCTAAACCAGCACAGTGCAAGGCCAAGAATACAGCTTCTATGGGACCTGCCAATATCCCTGGTTGTGTTCTACGTGAACTACAGACTGAACTGGCACCTCAACTGTGTGCCCTGTTCAATCACAGTCTCACCTCAGGCTTTGTGCCTACCAATTGGCGCACTGCTACAGTCATCTCTCTCCACAAAGGAGGAGCAACTACAGACCCTGGGAACTATCGCCCCATTAGCCTGACAAGTCTGATATACAAAGCTATGGAATGCATCATCATGGACCTAATAAACAAGGATACAGGGAATCTCCAAACTCTGGATCCCACACAGTTTGGTTTTGTGAAGGGTAGATCATGCCTGCTCAACTTGGTCGACTCCTTTGAGACAGTCACCAGAGCTGTGGATGAAGGCAAGGTGGTTCATACAGCCTACGTTGATCTGGCCAAGGCTTTTGATACCATTCCCCACTCAGGAATCATAGAAAAACTCACTAAACTTGGCATCAACCCCTATATCACTAGGTGGGTAGCAAACTGGCTCACAGATAGAACCCACAGTGTGAAAGTAGCTGACTCCAAGTCATACTACCGACTAGTCACGAGTGGAGTCCCACAGGGTTCGGTCCCGAGTCCTCTCCTGTTTGGTATCTACTTCTCTGAAGTCCAGGCCGACATAAAGGGACTCTGACTGACAAAGTTCGCAGACAATTGCAAGTTGGGAGCTGTTATTAATTCCAAAGTGATGTTGACATCCTACAGAATGGCCTCACTGAGACCAACGACTGGTGTCAGAACCATGGCCTTAAGCTCAATGCCAAAAAAATGTGTTGTCATCCCCTTTGGGAAAAACCCGGTTCCCATGAATTACTGCATTGATGGTAATCCACTGAACACAGAAGGCATTATAAGACAGCTGGGAACACAGGTTGACAGCAACCTCTCTCTTGATCACCACATTGCCACTGTGGTCAGAAAGTCCTTCTATGTGGCACATCTCAATATTAAGGGTTTTGCATCCATGAAGAAAGAGGTCATTGTCTCCCTCTACTCTTCCCTCATTAGGCCAGTCATCAAGTACAATGCCCCATTTGGCATGTACCTCACTAGACAGCTGCAACAACTGGAGAGGCCGCAAAGTACCTCACAAAGAGGATCCTAGGCCTTAAACACTTGTCCTATATGGACAGACTCAAAAAACTCCAACTATTCTCTGTCTCATATCGCCTACTTAGAGGTGATCTCTGCTTAACTTACAAAGCCATGTCTGACCCAGCTCTGTTAGAAATGTTACATCTAAAGAAATCCCAATCCCCACCACACGCTCCAGAGACCTCAACCTCATTACCACAATTAACAGAACATGCTGGAGAGACAGGTTCATAACCCAGAGATTGCCCATGCTATGAAACAGACTTCCCATACATGTCAAGCAGAGCACCTCGCTGACCCTCTTCAAGAGAAATCTTGATGAGTGGATGGGAAACAGAAAATTCACCCCGGGGATAACTCCAGTGACTCTACTCGACAGAGGCACGGGGAACTAAGGTCAGGTGACAGTATGCCAGGGTAATCCTATAGCTAGGCTTGTAAAGGCCCCAGGGCCATTGGCCTAGTACACACCTATGAACCTTTGCCCTCCCATTAAGTTCCCATTTGTTGCACTCAGAGGTTAAGAGGTATGCTCTATTTTATGCACATACCTGTTGAGTGTGCCTCATTATGAGGAATGTTTTTAATTTTGACAGTTCCACACTCTTCCCACCCACAATGAAAGGGCTTGTTACACATTTGCTGCTATGCATGTAACTGTCTGCGGTAAATAAATCTGAGTCACATGCAGCAAAAATATTTTTTAAGCATCATCTTCCAAATTGAAGCTGTAAGCACTCCACATTTTGTAGAGGGAATGTAAGACAGTTGTGTTTACGTAAGAGTTACATCTGAGAACTGTTGCCCCGATAACAGAAAAGTACCCATATTAATAAACCTGTTGAACATAAAGTCAAAACTACAATGCCTTGTGGTAAGTGCTCGATGTGTCAGTATATTGACAGTAGTACACATTCTCAACATCCCAATCAAAGTAAAGTTTATCAGTTTAATAGTTTTGCTACTTGTAGTACAGAACATGTTATTTATTAAGCCTATTGTTTCAAATGCTCGAAATTCTATGTAGGGAAGACAGACAGGGCATTAAGAGAAAGAATTAAAGAGCATATTTACTATATTCAAAGGAAGAGTGTAAGTCCCCTATTTAAGCATGTGTTAGCAACAGATCTTGGACATGCCTTTAAGTTTCTCGTTGTTGGAAGAGTATTTGAAACTGTGAGGGGAGGAGACGTTAGGAACAGAACTGAACAAATGGAAGCAAAATGGATAATTAGGTTGAGGGGAGATTATGGGCATGGACTGAATGAGTTTTTACCCATCAGACCCAAGTTAAACTCTAGACCACTTACTAGGTAAAAATGTGAGTTTACACTTTTATATGTTTCATTAGAACTCTAGGGGTTTATGTTTTTAATATTTGCAGCCTTTATTACTGTATATATATATATATATATATATATTTTTTTTTTTTTTTACATGTTTATATGTTTTTATTTGTTTTTATAGTGTGTAAGTTTAGATGGTTTAAGCTATGTCTGTGTAGTACTGGTTCTTTAAGTATATCTTATGTGACTAATTAGTGTTTTAGGTCTGTATATTTAATGCAGTTGTTAGTATAGTGTGTTATTGTCATTTGATGAAGCAACAGGAGCTGCAAAAGAGCTTATGACTTGCCAATAAAACTGCATTTTATCCTGGAGAACTGTGCCATTTTTGAGTCCAACGGTGTTTTTGGATTTTATGGTCTTATTTTTATTGCACTAATTTATTCTGGAAGGTTGGTGGTTGTGTTCATGTGTTTAATTGTCATAGGTATATATCTCATTCTTCCTGTAAACTTTCATTCTGTTCCTCATAGTGGCATGATATTATTCTGTATTAATGCTCACGTAACTATGTCATTAAGCAGACTTTAAGATGGCTGTCTTCAGTAGGCCATCATGACTAATCCAGATGGGTAGAAGTTACAAATGGAGTTCCTCAATGATTCATACCTGGAACAATGTACAGCATGTTCAACATTAGATCACTATTGCAGTAGCCTGAGCTATATGGGTTATATCTTACCAAGGATATGACAGTCAGCCAGTATTTCAAAGCTTAGGGGCACCTTCCACATGCCCTAACTGCTGATAGGCTCAAGGGGAAATTCATAAAGGCAATGGTTTTGGTGCCAACTGTTTTCAAAACTTTCTTGTTGTTGAAGTGTGTTCCTCTTGTATGCTTATGAGGATCGGTAGTCAGCTAGCACTTCTTCAAGGCTGGGCAAATAAATATCCTACTGTGAAAAAAACTTGTACAAGAAGTCAAGAAAATAATTGTTTTATTTTTGTAAAGATGTTTACTTAGGTAGGACTTGTACTGCAATGGACTGTCACAAGACAAGTTTGTCAGAAAACTCAGTTACCTTCTTTTAACTTTTTTCTGTGGAAAAGTTGTAAAAAATCATTTTTCTCACTATGTTGTATAATTTATTGTTGTTAGGGGCTGGGACAGGTGTTTCACTGTGTAGTTTTTCTTGAACAATGTTTGTTCCTTGAATGCTGACTGATTCGTCCAGGCTCTGCTAATCACGATTCAGGCTCTTTAATCGGCTGAATCATGGAACAGGCTACCAGCTCTTTTGTTCTTCCCTCCACCAACCACAAGAAAAAGAAAAATCACAAGGATTCTTTGTGTGTTAGGCAGGCTTCTTCTCTGCCTCAGACACTGATGGCTGACACTGCTGAGGCCGTATCTGGTTCCTCAGACCACACATCTTTTTCCCTGGGCACCTCTGGTATAACTCCTCAGGAATCAACTAAGGACCATCGGTTAGAGATGTTCTCTGTGGTTGTGGATATGTCCTCTGTGGGCATAACAGAATAACTCTTGTCAGCCTCAGAGGAAGCAGCAGTGGATGCCTTACCATGTAGCTGGGCTACATTGCCTGATTCCTAGGCAAGTATCCCTCCTTTGAGTCAGTCTATTTCTAGGGAACCTCCTCAAAAAAGAAAGAGAAGGTTAAACATTTGGCTTTACTTGTCTCTATGACTTTAGAAAAAGGAAGATTTATTAGGCTTTGCTAAGGGCTTATTCCAAGCATTTGATTCATTTAACTATAATTTCTCACTGAGTGCTAAATGAAAATATATTTCACTCTCTTTCTGGCACTAATTCCCAGTCAGATAAACAGGGACTGGACTGGAAGGATATTCCATTTGTCAATTCTCCTCTAGTCTAATTCTGAGGAAAGTGATGCTTCTGATTCCCTCCCCCCAGTAGAGTTATGTTTTTCTGAAACTTTTACCAAAATTAAATAATTGTTTTAGTGGAAACAGAGTTGTTGTTGTTTGTCTTTCTTGGCTTTTCCCGGTAAGGGTTCGCTTACAGCGGAACTCAGGTCCACTAATGATTGGCAGTAGATTTTTACGAAATGCTGAGGTGCCAGCTCGACGCCCAACCTTCAACGAAGGCACGCCCATTTACGCAATCATGTCTTTCGAATGTTACCCAACTGTGGGGAGGACATGCAGACTCCACACAGAAGGCACTCCCAAGCCCAGCTGAGAATCGAACGGGAGAACCTCTTGCTGTGAAGTAACAACACTACCGTCATACCACCGTTAGTGGGAACAGAGTGATATTCCATATTCTAAGAAAAAAATATATTGTGATTTATTACACATGGAGTTTCTAAAGCCTAAAGCTGTTTTACGAGCATAAGATGTTTTCTTAACAGCTTGTAATATTCCTGACACTCAGCCTCCAGACACTAAAAAGATAGATTATATAAGGTTCCTCAGTCTTATAGATATCTGTTTTCTAACCCCAAATCTGACCCCACAGTGATTTATTTGAGAAAAACATCTGCTAATAAACATTTTGTGAATGTTAATCCTATACCTTTTGACATACCTTTTAACTGTCCAGATTCTTCCCTCCTATTTTTGGTCTGTTCCTCATAAAATGTGTGGTTTACTGGCAAATCATTGAGGATTAAAGTCACTAAATAATACCAATAATGTCAGACATTTGAGTTTCGGACATCATATCCTTCAGAAAACACATAATAATGCAAAACTTATTATTCTAACAATTTTCTAGGTTTATAGTAGCAATATTTAAAATCAATTCCTATTTTGGGCCTTGATCCCACCATTATTTCTGGCTTTCTCCAGATTTCTTGCACTAAGAGGTTGAGAGGTATGCCTTCTTATATGGATGGGAAGACGTTTTTTCCTTCTGCTACCTTAACCTTCAGAAATCTAAACTGCCAGACTTGTATATTAAAAGTTTTTCTGGCTTCTTTTGACAATATGAAGTAGTTAATTGCTAGCTTTCCTTCTTCAGAGAATAAAGCATCCATGAGTTGTTTAAATGCTTCTGTTTCTCATGTAACTGAGCATTCTTTAAAGTGTTCTTAGGATTCAACTAATATTGTGTAAAGAGCAGCTGCTACTGGTTCAGTTATGAGAAGATTTGCATGGTTACATTCAAAAAAACCTACCTGAAGATGTTAAAGCTGAGATTCTAAATTCTTCCCTTGACGAAGAGGTATTATTGGAGCCATCTGCTGCTGAGGTCCTAAAAAGATTTGATGAAAGACAGAAGTCATTTCAGGGGATTTCACAACTTTTCTACCCTCCCTTCCTAAGTTTATTAAGAGTTTTACCTCCAGTTCAGCGCCTTTTTTACAGCAGGGAAAACAAACAGCTTCTGCAAGGTATAGGCAAGCAGACTTAAAATCACAATGGCAAGGAGGCCCTAAAAAGAAGGTGGGAGGAGCCTTTCAGAACAAAGACCAATCCAAAACATTAGACTAGCCAACCCTTCCGGCAATTGACCGCTATCAGCCTGTCAATCGTTTAATTTTTTTCTCAGTGTATGGCTCTGCATTTTCCTCTGTGGCATCAGATAGTCTCAGACAAATGGGTTCTGAGAATCATCCAGCAGGGATATGGGAGTGAGAGCTCCTTCCTCCCTTTCAGGAGATTTCTCCACACCCTCCAAACCAGACTTCCCTGTTTCCTCCATTTATCCAACATATGCCATCCCTGGGGGTCATGCAGCTAATGCGCTCAGATCAAAGAGGGAAAAGATTTTAGTCAAGAATTTTTCTGGTGCCAAAGAAAGAAGGAACATGGAGACCATTCTAGACATTTCCTTTCTCAACTTTAATGCCAAAGTCCCAAAGTTCAAAATTCTCTTCCTTTCATCCCTGTTATCCCTCACATCTCCTCTCAGGTTTTGGTAACATTAGTGCTAAAAGATGCTTATCATTGCATGCTAGTTCTAAACGATTTCAGACTCTTTTTGATTTTCTGTATCTGGCACTTATAATAGCTCATTGCAGGTTGCAAGGAATGCACACCTTCCATATTTAGGTGAGTGTCTTATATTTGCAGAGCCTTTTTCAAAATTTAAGGAATCTGTTGCCCGGACAAGGGACCTTCTTCACAGTCTGGGATTCTAGATGAACATTCTGAAATATTTTCTCATTCCTTCTCACAGGATAGTGTTTCTGTGATGTTTTATGGATACATCTCTCAAGAGGGGTTTTCTCCCTCAGGACACAGTAGACCTCTGCATAGAACAGTTCTTGATCTTTTCCTATCAGTCCATAACTTCAGACAGGGAATATCACTTAATTCTAAATTTCATGGTATCTATGATTATCATGATTCCTTTGTCCAGATTCCACATGGGGAAAATAAAATTGTTCCTCAAATCAATCTGGTCTCAGCATAAGTGCGCCTTAGATTTTCAGATTCATGTACTGGGATTTGTTAAAAAAACAAAACAAAACAAAAAAAAAAAACAGGTGTTATAGTGGTGGAAAGACCAGATAGCTCCTAAATAGTTTGTAACAACAGATACCTTGGACATTGCTTGGGGAGCTGTATCCATGGGGGTGAAAGTTCAGGGTTTGTGAGACAAGCAGGGCAGACCAAAACACATAAATATCAAAGAGACCTTGGCAAAAATAAATGTTGTCAAGTCTCTAAATCATCTTTGGTCCCCAGGACCTCTACATGTGATCACAGACAACACCACAGTGATGTGGCGCATGACCAAACAAAGAGGTACCAGATCCTACCCTCTCTGTATATTAGCCATGGAAGCTTGGAATGTAACAGCTCAGCACAGTCTCATCCCACAGACTTCTTACATTCCATCAGAGGAAAGCATTATTGTAGACAAGCTGAGCAGATCTAGGACAGACCCTCACAAATGGAAACTGAACTCAGGGGTCTTTCAGAAATTGATCCAGCTTGTGGGGAGCTCCTCAACTAGATCTATTTGCCTCTACTCACAACAGACAACAAAAGATATTCTGCTCCATAATTTCTTGCGATCAGGCCAGAAAGTAAGATGCTTTTTCAATCTTTTGGACAGGAATGTTCCTGTATGCCTTTCTACCCTTTCCACTAATATCTAGGTAATTTTAAAGATTCGTAAGCACTTCCCAAAGATAATTGTAGTGACCTCCTTTTGGCCGTAGCACTATTGACTGCCAGGATGATAGAACTTTAATAACTTTTAGGCGCATATTTTCTGAGGACATGATGCAGATATTTCTTCTTCTTCTTTTGGCTTTTCCCAGTTAGGGGTCGCCACAGCGGATCATCTGTCCGCTCATGATTGGCAGTGGAGTTTTACGGCGTCGAGTTGCCAGCCTGGCACCCAACCTTCCACAGAAGGCATGCACACACTCACACCTAGGGCCAATTTAGAGTGTCTAATCCACCTATTGCATGTCTTTGGGATGTGGGAGGAAACCGTAGCACCCAGAGAAAACCCACGTGACCACAGGGAGGACATGCAGATTCCACACAGAAGCCAAGAATCGAACTGGAGAACCTCTTGCTGTGAGGCGACAATGCTAACCGCTGCACCACTGTGGCTGCCCCTGATGAGGTAAAAAACCTGCTACAGAAAAATCATATATGGTAAGTGGAAAATATTTTCTCTTTGGTACCATAGTAATAACCGAGACCCTTTTGAGTTCCAATTGCCTCCAGTTCTACAATATTTGTGTGTTACTATCCTCTAGCCTTTCTTACTGTTTATCAGATTTTATCTTTTGGCCATTTTTGCTTGTCACCCATAGATCACAACCTTTCAAACCAGTCTCAAGTCAGACAGTCTATGAGAGGAGGTTTGCATATCCATCTGTATAGAAAACAGATGGTTCCTCCTTGGGATCTAAATTTAGTTTTGGAAAAACTAATACTTTCTGCATCTGAACCAGCTCATCAGGGTGATGTGAGGTTCTTAACTTGGAGAACAGCATTACTTATTGCTTTGAAGTTTGCAGGAAGAGTATCTGAACGACAAGCATTTTATGATAGGTCAGCCTTTTCCAAATTTTTCATATAGACAGGATATCTTTAAGAACAAATATTTTATTTATGCCTGATACAGTTTCAGAGACTACACTGAGTCAAACTACTCATCTCCCGGTCTTCTTTCCAGTATCTAAAAATGAGACAGTAAGGTTTTGCCTTCTTTGTATGTTCATATATACTACCCTGACAGAGCTAAAACCTTCAGGAATTCTGATCAGCTGTTCATTTTCTATGAGGAACAACCACTGTCAAAACAGACAATTTCCAAGTGGTTATCCCCTGCTATTACTTTTTGTTATAACCACCATAACAAGTCACTTTCAGGCAGGGTTATGGCCCATTCTACTAGGGCCTTGGCTTCTTATGTCCATTTTTTGAAAGTGGTGGACTCTAGGAGTATCCTAGAGGCAGCAACATGTTCCTCTACATATTTTCATAAAACATTACAAATTAGTTATCTAGGCCAGGTTTTGCTAGGACTATTCTCCAGGGTCTTCTGGTCCCTCAGTCTTCCTCCTCCTTGGTTTGCTAAGCTCTGGTAATGCATCAATACAGTTTAGGCTACTGCAACAGTGATCTAATGATGAATATCATGCAGCTTTACCGTCCTTGATATGAGTGTCTTCTGGATGAAGATTGAGACACTTCCATCATTTCCCTTCCCGAGCAGTAACTGGTCGAAACTTGTGGAAGATATTATAGCCCTGCACAGCCAGAGTGCTCTCCACTATTTTAAACCACATCTCAGTCACTACATAGATGTCAACATCCTCCAGGGTGAGAAGAGCTTGCAGGGAGTGGAGTTTCTTGTTTAGACTCCTATCATTGATAAGTAACACTTTCATATTTTCCTTTCCTTGTATCAATATGTTGGTGGGTTTATCAGGTTGGCATTTCCTAGAAAATGCTCTATGGGGTGGACAGTGCCTTTTCCAATAATCAAAAACCCTAGAGTAGAAGAGATGCAGGACATCCCCAGTGAAGCAGAGAGGTCTATCGATCACATCCTCCCAGGCTGACAAATATTGGACCCCCTTTCAATGACACCAAAAACTAAGCCAATTATTGAAGTCAATTATTTTTTGCCCATGTAGTGACATCATCCTTGGAGAAGGTAGAATGCTGCTCAATGCTTGGCTCATACCTGTCTTGGACACACTGTCTGAGAACTCCATCATGCCTCTCTTCATATAGTCCAGGGAGGTACACCTCAAGTCATTGACACTGGCATGAACTATGACAGAGGTGTACTAGCACTTCTAGTCCAAAGACTTGAGTACGCGTGTGATATGATGGATCCTGGTACTGGACAAAAAAATTAGTCATCACTCTGTCATTGATCAGCCTGGTAAGAGGCACGTCAGTATATCTTACAACAGAATCATCTATAACAAGAATGTTTGATTGGGTCAATACATGCCTCATGGGCTCAGCATTTGTGACTTTGGGACTCCTTCTGCTATGTGAGGAAGTAGGTTTAACTTGCTGAGTGTGCTTTGTGCCTGTGTTGTGTTTGGTGGTCTTTGAGGTTTAGGTAAATTAATCCTTAGAATCTCAGCATATGATGGGTTATGTGTATTGTGATGGCCTTGGAGAGGTGTGATGTGTGGTGTACTGATGAGGATTTTGGTATCTGAGTTTACTGTGTGTGAGACTTTTTACCTCCAAGGATATTATTTATGTACAAGTCTCACACTGTGTTATGCTATTTGAGTCATAGATGATCATCAGACAGCATGAGACAGTTCTTACATTGTTTCAAGATACCCATATCAATCAGACTGGCTAGAAAAGTGGTGGGGAAGTGCTAATCTATGATACAGATAGTAATGATTCTGGGTGCAGGGGTAACTGTAACTGCTTGGTGTTCAGTTTTAGGATAATGTTTGGATGGATTTGCTACTGAGGATTTAAAGGTCAATACAAAGCAACAATCCTGGAAAAACCCCTTCTGCCCTCAGCAAAAAACAGTAAACTAACTATAGTAAAAACTCACTAATCCGAAGGTAAAATCAGTGCAGGCAGAATCAGTACACTCAATATTAAGAGCTTTTATCAAGGTCTTTTAGCCTGACTAGTAGTTTTAGGGGAGAAATTTTACAAAATGATACTTATGTGCTTATTGTCAACAACCAGTAAACTGGGAGAATGAGGGGATCATTTTGTCAAATTATCATAAGGGTCAGACAACAACAGATACACTCATTTTAACAACAAAACTACAACAGGATGGGTGTGTGGGGTGTACAGTTATGTCTTTACCTCTGAGATGACTGGCCTGGAACCACCTTAATGCAAAGACTAGTCCTGAACTAGCATGATATACACTCAGTACATAATAATGAAACCAGGGCTTAATACTATTAGACCACTTAAACAGCAAAATGCAGTGCAACTATGTACTGCAATCACTAATATAGGCTTAAAAGACCTTAGTTAAAGCATCAATAAATGAAAACACGTACCTTTCTTTCTTTAGATAATGGAACTATTACAATGCACAGTAATTTAAAAGATCACAGCAAACAATATATATACCATATATTAACTAAATATAGAACTCCCTCTATTTGACAAGAAAGCCACAATGCCTGTCTACAGGAACTAGAATGACTCAGTATTAAACTCAGTGCCATTTTCCTAGGTGATCTAAACCATCCATCTATAGACTGGGTAACCTATACCACCACTAGTGCACAAGCACAGAGGTTTCCGGACTTTGTCAACACAAATACATTGGAACAATTACTCTCAGTACCCACTATGGTAAATAACATCTTGGATCTTGTCCTTACTAATGTGGAAACATCTTGTACCATCCCTTGCATATCTTCATCACTCGTTGGGTCTGACCATAAAGAAGTGTCCTTTGAAATAAAATTGAAACCAGAGATCCCTTCCCACCATGGTACCTTTAGAAATTTCTTTAAGACAGAGTACCTATTCCTGAATGATACATTGGCAAGCTTCAAATCTACATCAAACCCAGTTAATTCCATTGAATATGCAGAAACATATACCACCACAAAATACTACCCAAAAAGCAAACCCACATTGTAGAAACATAATATCAACAAGCTTTATAATATAAGGAAAATAATTTTGAGTAAAAGTAAGAAAAGTCATCATCTTCTTTCGGCTGTTCCCGTTAGGGGTCACCACAGCGGATCACCTGTTTCCATTTCTTCCTGACCTCTACATCTTGCTCTGTCACACCAACCACCTGCATGTCCTCTCGTACCACATCCATAAAGCTTATCTTAGGCCTTCCTCTTTTCCTGTTACCTGGTAGCTTCATCCACATCTTTTTCCCAATATACTCAGCATCCCTCCTCAGCACATGTCCAAACCAATGTAATCTTACCTCTCTGGCTTTGTCTCCAAACCTTCCAACCTGGGCAGACCCTCTAATATACTTATTTCTAATCCTGTCCAACCTTGTCACACCCAGTGGAAATCTTAACATCTTTAACTCTGCCACATCCAGCTCAAACTCCTGCCTTTTTGTCAATGCCACTGTCTCCAATCCATATAACATAGCTGGTCTCACTACCCTCTTGTAGACTTTCCCTTTCACTCTTACAGGTACTCGTCTGTCACAAATCACTCCTGACACTCTTCTCCACCCACTCCATCCTGCCTGTACTCTCTTCTTCACCTCTCTTCCACACTCACCGTTACTCTGAACTATTGACCCCAAGTATTTAAACTCATCCATCTTCGCCACCTCTACTCCTTGCATCCTCACCATTCCTCTAGCCTCCCTCTCATTCATACACATATATTCTGTCTTAGTCCTGCTGACCTTCATTCCTCTTCTCTCTAGAGCATATCTCCATCTCTCCAGGGTCTCCTCCACCTGTTCCCTACTCTCACTACTAATAAAATCTACCAAAGCCAAGTTTGAGGCTAAAATAGCTACACAATCCAAAGCAAATTGCATGGCCTTTTTAGTTATGTTTGTAATCTCAAAAGCACACTGCAACAATGGCTGAGTTGATTGTGAATGAGATTGCCTACAGTGAGGTTAAAAATATGTTGAACCTTCTGGCTGATAAATTTAGCTCTAAATTTAGCCATTTCTCCTCTCCATCCAAAATATAGCTGAAATTGGCTCACTTCCAGCTATCACACAAGACCAAGTCCTTAAGGTGCTATCAAAAGCTAAAAATACTGCATCAATGGGTCCTGAGAATATCCCTATATGCATCTTAAATAGCATGAAGCACAATTTAGCAACACCCCTAACAACACTGTTCAGTTACAGCCTCTATACAGGTTTTGTACCAAATGGAGAACAGCTACAATCATTCCCCTGCATAAGGGAAGACCTTCCACAGACCCAGACAATTAAAAACCCATAAACCTGACCAGCCTCATATGCAGAGCTATGAAAAGTCTTTTCATGGAACTAATCAGTCACGACAATTGGAACTTCCAAACATTGAACCCATCTCAGTTTGGATTCATCAAGGGTAGATCATGCTTACTCAGCCTGGTGGACTTTTTTGAAAAAGTCACCAAAGCAATGGATGGAGGCAAAATGGTGTACACCATGTACCTCGACCTGGCCAAATCTTTTGACACAATTCCCCACTCGAGCATAGTAGAAAAGCTAAATAAACTGGGAAAAAAATCCTATATCACCTGCTGGACTGCCAACTAGATAACAAGTAAGATACAGGAAATCAAAATAGGGGAAGTTATCTCTACTTAGAGACCAGTCACCACTGGAGTCCCCCAGGGTTCTGTGCTGGGACCTCTCCTATTTGGCATCTACTTTTCTGAAGTAAAAGCCAATATCAAAGAGCTCGGGTTAACTAAGTTTGCTGATGACTGCAAGCTAGAAGCAGTCATTGAATCCCTAAATGACTTTGACATCCTGCAGGAATACTTGTCCCAAATAAATAACTGGTGCCAAAATCATGGACTGAAACTAAATGCCAAAAAATGAATTCTTGTATCCCTTGGAAAGTCATCTACCCCAGACAACTATCACATTCACAATACATCCCTAAAAGTTGACCTAGTTGTTTGGGATTTGGGAACCTATGTGGACAGTGACCTAATGTTTGACCAACATGTGTACATTGTTGTAAGAAAGTCCTTCTATTCTTGAACTCTGTTTCCTGTTGATGTTCTTCAAGTGATGTTATGTTAAATGACAAAAATTGATATAGTCTGCATTTTGGCCCCATAAAGCTTACTACGAAGCTGACATAACTACACAATTAGTTGTTAAAGATTCGGGTGTTCTGGCATGTAATAAATTACTTTTCATTGACAGTGGTAATTGACTGCATACCTAGGGCTAAATGAGCTATGGGTCTTGCCTACTCTATAGAGAGACTTTCAAGTAATATGATACTACTTTAGTTGCTTAAAACTTATCATTGAATATGATCATTTTCTGCAGCTAAAATAAAAGGAAAACTCATCTCTTGGAAAGAGTAGAAAGAGGAGCTGCAAAAACCCCCTTCAGCTATACAATATTTCTAATAGGATTATTAGATGCAAGTAAATGAGCTCCCTTAAGACATTCCATTGTATGATGAAACTCTGCAGGCATGAATCGGATTTTATATTCATGTATCAAAGAAAACTTTAAGAAACTCCTATAAAAATATTTGACTAGGAAAACAATAAGGAGAGACTTATGCATAACTCATACAGTCCCTAGAATTTAGACTACATTTCTTGGTTCCTTTCAAATATTGCCTAATACTGAGCAGTTTATAAAGGTATTAGATGATTTTTCTGGGTATAATAAATACAGCAATAATCTTTATGGATGTTCCTTCCTAGAAGACAATAATGTCTAGCTTGATCCCTATTATACATTCTATTGATTATGGTTCACTTAATGTAAAACTCATTTGGTCAAGAAATAGTGACACAATTGATCTAAAACTCATTTCATCTAAGCCACAAAACATTAAAACTCATTTCACTGAAAATGTGACATATGCCCTCTTCAAAAGGAACCTTGATGATTGGATGGGAGAAAGGAAATTCACCCCCGGGATCACATCAGTCGCCCTGCTAGACAGGGGTCCAGGGAAGTAAACAGTGTGGGAAGAAATAGCCAGGGAATTGTTATGGCTAGGCTTGTATAGGTCCTAGGGCCGATAGCCTAGTACCAACCTATGAACCTATATACTAAATATATCTACAAAAGCCTTTTTTTTGCAGGGGGCAAGCCACCTGTATCCACACACCTCTAACTTAAATTAACTCTACAGTCTCACAACCAAGACAAAACTGGAACACTTTGGACACACTGAATCACTGCTGGTGCACTAACATAAATATCTAGATACACAGGCACAGCATAACAGTGGGCATTAGCAAGGAACTAATACAGATTAACACTGATTTGCAATACATTTCCTACTCTCCAAAACCAAACCAACAGCCATTTTCTATAGAGTAACAGTTTTTGATCAAATGTGATTCAGTCATTTGTGGTTTACATCAAATGCCCTTTTGATCAAATGAACCAATGCTTTTCTTTTTAGATCAAATGAACAATAACTATCTTACTACATGTGATTCAGTTGAAAAGTATTTACCCCAAGTGCCTTATTATATGTGATTTAGTTGAAAAGCGTTTTGACAAAAATATATGCAGTGAAAAGTGTCAGCTGCGGTAAAATCCTTGACTGTGACAATATATTTTAACAAAATTTGAATGTTCTTTCTACATCTGAGTTGATGTGAGTACATATCAATGGATATGATTCTGTGCAACTACTAATCACTAAAACCATATTAATATCCAAGTCACTGTCTGAGACACAGCAGCTACCTTCCTGCAGTTCCTGCATATAAAATTTGATACTGGTCTCTTTTTGCCATATGAATACAGATGGTATGCTTTCTTTAGGTCTCTGTGAGTCTTCTCCAAGTGTGGTACCATCTAAGCCCCCAATAAAAAAAAAAATGTTTATTGATTGGTTACTCTAAAAAGTTCTGTGTCTTGTTATAGCATTTACTCCTGATCTTGTGAATCAAATCAGCTAAACCAACAACAAATTAAATAACTAAATGACCGTCTCTCATGCCATTAGAGCAACTTTTTTTTAAATTGGAACAAAGTAATTTATAAAACTGAAAATGGCTTAATCAGGTCATTAAAACTTACATTTGTCGCAGCTTTCTTTTTTTACCAGTGTATACAGAGATCTTCCCACCATGTTCCACTTCATTGAACAGCGTGATCTCAGGTTCCAAGGAATGACCCAAATAAGGTAAGAAATGTTTACATAATAAATAAAGAAATGGCATGGTTCAGCACCTGCCCAGGTGTTGTATCCAAGTACAATGCAAGACGTTAGGTGTCTAGAACAGAGAATTTTTACTAGGTAGGTAGATGAGGAGGAGATGGGTGATTTATTTTGTGCATAGGTGGTCCATATGCTGGTCTGATAGGAACAGATAAAGGCAATAAATAATAATGTTATCAAAGTCTGCTTCTGAAACAATGTTTATTTAAAAGTGTGCATGTGTTTTGAAAAATAATAGTAAATAGTGTGCACATTTAAGCATGTAGTTGTCTGTTTGCTATTCTTACCTGCAGATGAGATAGGCATGTTAGGCAGGAGCACAGCCCTGAAGAGGACCCATGTATATGATATACCTATGTCTATATAACTAGTGTAGGAGCTCTATTTACTGCTGTTTCTTCTTTCAGTCATAGCATAACTAGGGCTTCATAGATGGGATTTTGCCTACAGTGAAGAGTGATAAAGCAGCCACATAGCCAATTACTCCTGTGGTTAATTGTTGGGTATTGGAAGGAAGATGTGAAATGCCTGTGTGTATGCCAAAACTGTGATGGCATGCTATATTTAACAGCACAAAATTACGGTGCATTTTTACTTAGTGCAGAGACATTTTTGTCCCCACCTCCCCCAGTAGTCTTGCTAGGCTACTGCTGCCAAACTAATATACTAATGTGCCTTTGATACATCTTCTAGGTGCCTCTGTTTGCACAGCATAATGGATAAAAGGGGCCAGCTGGAAGTCTGAGCTTATAAATATGGGAATGGTACAATATCAAGACAGATAAGGAAGCAATGTCAATACAACATTCTGAAGTGCCTGTTAATGAAGCTAAGAGTCTTTTTTCCAGAATTTTCTCCCCAGGCAGTAATTAATGTATACTATGCCTTTCTCACACTGCAATGTACTGGTTCTGTAAGCATGGTGCTTAAGTGGAGGACCATCTCATTCCATCATGATTGGCTTTATCTTTGTCTGCTTCAAAAAGTATTCCACCATGAAAGAACAGTTATTCTGTACTTATTCTTTTAATTTTCTTCTTCAGTAAGTAAGTCCATGTTATGACAGAAACCTTGGCTCAGCAGGAACCAGATTCTTCCTATCAGTTGTGGTGGTAGATCTTGAAGTCTGTACAGACTGAAGTAATTAAAATAGAAGCAACTTAGTGATTGAAATCAAACTACTTAAATATGGTTAGATTAAATAAGGTGTCTCCACCCCACTTTAAGAATGCCCCTCAAGACAGCAGTTCAAGGATCTTATAATTAGATGTAGTTGTTTGAGGAGCAAAATGTAAATTGCCACAAAGTAAAATTTATTTTATGATTCGGAATTTAAATTTAGAGTTCAGAGTAAGAAAGCCTAAAAGAGCAGAAATTAGGATTTGAGGATCTGAAATTTAAAATTAGCAATATGAAGAAGGGAATATAAGAAATGTATTTATTTATTTACTTGCTTACTTACACTTTGTTGTTAGGTTAGTCTCGCTAGGCCTCTTTTCAGGGGGAAGACACGAGGTAGTTTTCATACTGACTAGGCGAAATTTGCCAGGCCACTGGGGAACTTCCATTACTCTTTTCTATAAGTGCTGTGGGAGTTTTTTACATCCACCTGAGTTACCACAAACCTAGGCAGATGTCGCCTTTGTGTAATGTCTCATCTGAAAGAAATAAAAATGTAAAGTCTATTAGCAGTCTAGTAAATAAAATACAAGTTCACGTATGTTGAACATTATTCAACTCTGATTTATTAGTATGCAAGCATTAGGTTTATTATCACCACAAACATGTATTCATAAAAAGTTTAATGACATATCCAAACAGTAAAAGGAAAACATTTATTTTCGATTGCAAACTTCAACTCCCCCATTCAAAATTACACTACAGTAACTGCAATCTGTTGGAATGTGACAGCCCTGGTACTTTCAAAGCATTTGTTAGATCACTGCTCCTTTTATCTAAAATTTAGCACTGAAAGCATAACAAATAAGAAGTAAGGGGCTCTTACCTTGTGGAAAGCTCTGTGTAGCTTTGTGTAGAGCATCAGAAAGGTAACTGGTGCCGAGTGCTGTTCCCCATTCTATTCTGGCGCCTTTCAACTTCAAGGGCAAAAAAAAAAAAAAAACAACACAGGAACATATGTCCCTGATTATGCTCCTCAAGTCCATTCTCTGTTATGGCTAGTGCTCCTCAAGAACAAGCAATCTGGAAGCTGTGTCCATATTCTTTGGGTGCTTGAGAAGGAAAAAAAATGATTATTTACTGTAAAGTGAAGCAAGTCTCTTGCTACTAATGTAACAAGTGCCTTGCTACAGTTTAAATACCACATATGGAGTGCTGAAGTATTTCAACCTTAACTGATAAAACTCTATCAGCATTCATTTCTGAATGCTGGTAATGTATTACCTCCCAATCATGACCCCTGACATATTGCACCCAGGGCAAGTTCCACCTTTGCCCAACCTAGTTACATGTCTGTAGTGCACATACAAACATTGATTACCTCCCACTGCCTTGGGAGCTGTTTCCACTTCACTTCTCAACCAATCCCAGTTCCACAGCCATGCCACATATTATCATGTACATAATTACCACTCTCCACCCACCTGTACACACAAACCAGTCCCTCCTTAAAGGCATACCTGACTTTAGTTCTTGATAGAATTATATAAAGTAAAAATGGTTTCCCTCATATTAATAATATGTATCTGACAGAAAAATATATATAATTTGGTAGAAGTGTTTTCCTTCACAGTAACAGAGGTTTGGTAAAACTGCTTTCTATCATAGTAACAGTGCGATATTTTTAGAACACAGCATCTTCAAGTACAGAAAAGAAATATGCAGTAAAAATATGATTAGCTTAACAGAATGTGCTTGTGTGAAACAAAAAGTATTATACTTCTGAATGTTTTTGTAACAAATGGCATTAACAATAGAGGCTTGTTGAAATATCATATATAGTTGAATGTATACAGATATTCAAGTGAATAATCATGTTAATGAGAAATGGCTAACACAGCAGAAAAAAGTTACAGACTATCCTATCAATGAAAGAACATTTCTGCCCACTGAGAACTGGGTTTCTCTGGATGAGATAAGGATGCAAACAAAGAATGCTTAAAAACAGGAAAATAATGTTTCAAGGACAAAGTTTTAAAACTAGATAAAAGTAGGGTTGCCACCCCTCCATTTTTTTCTGACTATTCGGAAATCAAACTGATTCTAAGGCAGTCCGGAAAACACTGTACAAACTCCAGTATTCTGTTTCAAAAAGGAAACAGACTATCGGAGTTTGTAAATCGGCTGATTTACTATGCTTTTTTTACAGAAAAACATAGTAAATCTGCCAAAAGCAGGCAGCAGGAACAAAAAAGAGGGCATTCCCGCCAAGTGATGTTATCCTGACATCACAAAATGGGCATAATGTGGGTGGGAGATGGGGTGGGGTGGGCGGGTTACTGGTGAAGTGAGGGGGAGTGGCTTTATTCTGGTTTTAGCCATAAAGGAAGGTGGCAACCCTAGATAAAAGTGGCTGTAATAGACTGTCTGTTGGACATTTTGTAATTTGAGTCAGCTGAGGAAGTGCAGTGTATCTGACAGTGATTTGTGTTATAAAGAAAATGTTATAATCTCAACAGTAGGGCTTGGCTGGCTTGTTTTAATAAACCTGTCAGTATATGAATATACAGTTGGACAATATCAGTCTGTGTAACCTGCTGATAATTCAATTTAACAGTCTCTTACGCACTACAGTAACTGCACTCTGATGGAATGTGACAGCTCTTAGTATCCTATTGACCTTTGTTCTCTCCCATCATTCCATTAAATCCATAATTTTCTGCTGCTTCACTCTGCACTGCTAAAACCTAACTTGCAACACAAATTATCTCCAATACTCACGATTTATAGTTAAGCAATTAATATTATTGGAAGTGTAGACAAATTTTCTTGGTGTGTGCTACAGACAAGGGGAAAAGGTTTTGTTTCTTTTTTGTAAATGAACAGACTAAAAAATGGAAATAATGTAAAATGGTTGTTTGCCAGCATTTGAAAAGTGCTATTTCATGCATTTGTAAAATTATTAGCTATTTTTTCTCTATACCAGCAAAGCTCTGCACCTGGACACAGTCTGTCTTTGGGTGCAGACAATTTATCAGCAATTGAAGAAATCATGAACATTGAGGCATTTTTATGAAAAAACACTATAATTAGTACTTAAATGGGAACTGGCAAGTAGTTTACAATGAATTCTCCAGGAACAGATGGCATTCATGTGGTAGTTTGGAAGATGCGAGGGAAGAAAGTGATAAAGATCTGGAAGGCTGTGTTTAACAATATAGGACAGTACCAGCATCTTGGAAGAAAGCTGTTATGGCTATACTATCAAAGGAGGGTAAAGACCCAGCAACATATCAACCTTTTTAAATTTTAAACCATGATTACAAAGTGCTTATGTCTATATTAGCTAAGAGAATGTCTACATTGTTGTCAAAAGTCATATATATGGATTAGTGAAGAGAAGGCAAACATTTGACAACATTAATAGAACAATGTTGATCAGGAGGGAAGCAGAATTTAACAAGACACTGCTATTCTTAGTGGGTCTTGATGCAGAAAAAGCGTTTCATAGATTCAGCTGCAATTTTATGCATAGGTCAATGGTAGTATTTGTGTTTCCCAGTGGAATAATAGAATTAATTAGGATGATCTATGAAGAGTCAGAGGCAAGAATTAAGGTGGAAGGGCTCCTATTTGATAAGTTGTGCTTGACTAGACCAGGAACCAAGCAGGGGTGTCCACTTTCCCCTTTGTTAGTTGCTTTATATACAGAGCCATTGGCAAAGAAAATAAGGGTCTCGCAAATTCAATTATATAATTGGTACGGTAATCAAGACAAATTAGCCTTATTTGTAAATTGCATTATTTTTTACTTGATAAATTCTGAAAAAGACATTTCAGTGTTATGGGACATTCTGAGACAGATTCATCTTTTGGACATAAAATAAATGAAGAGAGAACAAAGGCTATAGTGGTAAACTATGTTCCCAAACATGCATTGCTCATCAATACCCATATTTATGGGAACATAATAAGATGAAGTATTTAGATGCATGGGTTAAAAAAGGATTGTATTATCGTATCTAAATCTACATTGGAAGACACTAAATAAAAGATAATATAAAAAAAAACTGAGAAGTTGGCTCATACACATAACAAACAAAAGATTACAAATCAATATGGAAAAATGATGTTAAAACGAGGGTGGGGTGGGGTTCATGAAATAAGGAGAGAGAAGGGTTTTGAATGCAGGCCCTTAAGAAAATAATAACAACCATGCCAGTGTTAAAATGGTGGGAGGGGGTGATTTCATGAAAAAGGAAAAAGTATGATTTCGGATTCAGGTCCTTATAACAACTATACAGAATAATATGTTTATAAAGTAGCAGAAGATGTTTTAAGAAATAAGCCAGCTTGGGAATGGACAAAGGAGATTTTGCCAACAGGGATGACTGCAGGAAGGGGCATAGAAAATAGGTAAGAGTTGGCTGGAATTCATTGGAGAAAACTGGCAAAGGAAACCAATGTATTGGGAGCAAATAATAAGGAAGAGAAAACTAATAGAATGAGATAATACAAAGCAGAAGTTTGTACTGTAGGTCAGAAACTACCTCCCCTACCTGGGATTGATAACAGAGTATAAGCAAAGAGAAAGAAATAGGGGAGTTATAATTGAAAGGCCTGCTCTGGCTGAGTTGTGTCTAGGACAGAAGCTGCTGTTAAAAAAATATAATTAGCAGAGCATATAAAATAACTTGTAATAACTATAAGAATCAGTCTGAATAGAGTAGAAAAGACTGGAATGTGAGAATAGAAAGGTAATATACAAAGGGGCAGTGAGTGGATATTTGTATGGCTCCCAAGTATGCAATAAAGTCTAGAAATTTTAGGTTATTTGCCTGGAAATGTTTGCATAAGTATTTTTATACCCCAAGCAGACTTTAATGATTTTTCCTCAGGTAGATAGAAAATGCTGGCGGTGTGATGGGAGGGGCATAATTTAAAACATGTTTTATGGGGAGAAATGTAATAAGTTGGCTAATTTAAAAAAAAATCCTTAAAGAGTACTTTGTCAGAAATGTTAGGGGAGCAAATTATTGTAACTAAGGAAATTATTCTTTTGTGCTAGGATGTTGCAACTGAAGTGCCTACCCATAGTAAGGCCTTGCCGAGTTTAATGCTATTGTCAAAAGGCAATTACTAGAAAATGGAAATCAAAACCTAAGCCAACCACAAGTGAAGTATTGGATGTTGTAAAAGAGATAAAAGAATTGGATGTGCAGAAAAGTGAATGAGCAAACTATAAAGAAATACATGGAATTTGTGAGAACAATATGTGCAAAATAAGGTTCACAAAGAGTAGTCAAATTTCAGAGAAGGTAGGATTTGAGCAATTTATGTAATGTTGGAATGAATGATAATTGTTTAAAAAGAAAACATGTATGTATAATGCATAAAAATAAAACATGTTGGTAATGTTTTTTTTTCTTTACTATTAATGCATGTGATGTTAATACATGTGTTTAAAAATTGATTGATAAACCATAAGAAACAAACCCACCCACAATGTCATCAACTTCTTGATTTCTAGCAATTAATTTCCACACCCACTAGATACAACAGAAATATTAAGAAAACGTATATGTCAGACTGGACCCTGACTAACACCTCAAGCAATATTACTTTCTCAGGCTCACTTGACATCTTAAGTGACTACTTCCCCACTTTCGGGTCTTTATTAGAACAAATAAAGATTAAAATGTTGAAGCACTTAAACGACAAAAATGCCAGACCTCGATATGCTTTTTGTAAGAGAGCAGTACAGTGAAGATCGAAATATTTGCCCTTTCCTCACTGTAGTGCGATCTCGGAGTATATATTTAGTGGGGGGCACAGCCCCCCCACAATAGCGAATTTGAGGTCCTGCATTTTCGTTGTTTAGGCGCCTTGACATTTTAATCTTTCATACTTCTAATTTAGACCCCCCCCCCACTTTCGCTATTACTGAACATATCACTACCCACGAATTCCACCAATACAATCACATTATATAACCTGTCCACCTTCCAAATAGGCACTCTAATCTCCAACTTAAAATCTGCCATCTAGAGCTCTTTACATACTGTCCAAATGTATGCTGCAGTATCATTTTACATACTGTCCAAATGTATGCTGCAGTATCATTTTACACACTCTCTAAATGTATGCTGCAGTATCACTATTCAAAACCATTTTTCTAAATATTCTAAATTTACTGGCTCATATCAGAATAAAAAAAAAGTAAAATTTAATCCAACTCCATTGCTATCAAGACAAACTAAACAATTAGTGAATGAAAGGGGCAAGACTTGTTACAAACAGAAACAGAGAAAAACTGAAACTAACCTACTAAAATATAAACAGTTGAGAAACACAGCTAAGAGCAAAAGCACTAAGACAAAATAATATTACACAAGCCTATGAACATTTGATCAGTTCACACCTAAGGTATTGTGGTCCTCTGTCTATCAGGTCCTTCACTCAGGTATGTCCACTTAATCAACTCCCTCTCTAAGTAATCACTCTGAAAGCATTGTAAGCCAGATGAACTCACATTTTATCAATACTGAAACCTCTCTACTAAAAAACACACTCCCTAACTCTCCCCATGAACATGCTAAACACACAAATAAACTATGCTTCTAGACCATACCCACCTTCCCTGTCAAAAGACTTCTCCTCAAACTAAAACCCACTACTCTTTCCCCAGACAACCTACCAACAGAATACATCAACCTTGCAGATGGCACCATGACCTACCTATCCCTATACCAATCAACCTTTCCGTCAGGAAAGCTATGTCCCAGAGCTCTGGAAAAATTATATATCACTTCTGCATAAAGGTGGGAATTCTACAAATCACTCCATTTATTGGCCCATTGTCATTGTGGGGGGAATGCAATACGTTGGCTAGTACCCCTTTCTAAAATACTGGAAAAATGTTTCTAAACCCAGCTAATAAACTTCCTCTCTAATACTAATCTCCATAAGGGTATTGTCCATATCAGAATAGTACCCCTGCCCTTCTTAACCTTTCCACCTCCATTACCTTAAGCAGAAATGAAGGCAACCTCATATCTGCAGTATTCTTAGACCTATCAAGGGCCTTTGATACTGTATCCCACCAACTTCTGCTGAATAGGTTCTTTTTGTTAGTAGGGCCACCGGCTCTCATCTGGTTTAACAGCTATCTCACTGGCAGACAACAGGATGAGAAATGGGAAACAGACATCTCCCCCATTCTCACTGTAGTAGTGAGTGTCCCCTAAGGATCTATTCTAGGCTCAGTCGTTTTCAACATATTCATAAACAATTTTCACATTACAAGAAAATGTGCTACTCTCATTCACTATGCAGTTGACTCAGCCCTAATCTGCTCTACCAAGAATCTGGAAAACCTGCAACAGATATTCCAAGAATTCTTACTATCTTTTGAACGTTGGATCCATGACTTGCAACTGCTCCTAAACCTAATAAATCTAACTAGTCCTATTTGCTCCCAAGCAGTTTTATCACCAGAAGAATCTCTTCAACACACCCTCTTCTAAATGTACCAAAACAGAATTAGTAACCCATACAAAAATTTCTAAGGATCATAATTGATAAAAGTGTTAAATCTGACTTTTATCAAAAATAAGCAGCCAAAAAAAGCATCAAAACTTGTTGCCCTCTCTAAGATAAAGTCCTACCTTATGGATAACACTAGGAAAACCATGACTTTACTTCTAACCCATTTATACAGTACTGCAGTTTTTACAAATCTGCAAGCCACCCAATCCCACCTATTCAAACAATGCTGCAATAAAGTAGCAACCTTTGCTGCTAATACTCTGTGCAGAACACACCACTGCTTAGCTCTAAAACAGCTCCAAATGGACTGAACTGCAACATCTTTTATTTAGTCACTGCACGCCACCTAATTTCAAATCAGGTAAATGCTCTAGCAACAGAAATATAATGTATCTGCCAGTAGAACCCATCACTCCACAAAAACCTATTGCTAGTCACAAAATCTAATAACTCTGCAGGTGATTATCCTCTACTACCCTTGTATCCAAAATGTGGAACTTCAGTGGACTCACCCTAAAACAAACCCGTAACCTCTTAACCTTTAAAGAGTATGTTAAATATCTGATGGAAACATGGCCTTATTCATGTTATTCACCAGAGTAATAATTCAACTCTTTAATCTCCACTCAACATCATCCTCCAGATACTGTAAATATCCACCTACATGACACAATTCTTACTGAAATTCTTTCTGTACCCTCTTCTGGCTACCTGGTCTTACCTTCATACCTTCTCTGATCACCCCCTCCTATACCTTTTCACTGTTTACCCTCTGTTAACCCCCCCCCTCTCTGTCACACAACACACACACACACACACACACACACACACACACACACACACGCGCGTGTGAGTGCACACACGTGCACACATGCGCACACACACACATGCGCACACACACACACACACACACACACACACACACACACACACACACACACCTCATTCAGCCTACTTCACTATGCTCTTCTGTTTTTTAGCTCAGTATGCCTGCACCTGTTTACTGTCATTCTCTTGCACTTCACAATCTGCTGTTCTATATTCCACCTCTGTAGCCCTGCATCTACTGACTGTCCTTCTTCTATACCTTACAAACCACTCCCAGCATTCCTTTTACCCCAACTACATCAGCCAAGTCACTCATCTATGAACTCTGTATATAAGCCTAAAGATAGATGCTAATGTGATTAATGTACCATCTACTGTAGTAGCTTTATGTATTTGTTGTTTGTGCGCATATATATCATATTACTCTCTTCTTGTCTCGTCTCTTTTGTTGTTGAATATTTAAGATCTTTAGCCTGTCTGTAACATGTACAATGAAAATAAGGTATTTCTTTACTGCAATAGCTCTGCTTAGGTGCTGTTACTATTCAATATAGCTTATTTCTTTTCTCTTTTGGTTTAATAGTTCGGACTACATACTCATCTCTTGCACTTTCTGCCTTCTAACTATTATCTGACATTTGTTTTTTATGTTTTCATTATATTTGTAGTCTTCTCTCCTGGTATAACCTTTTGTAAACTTAATGTATGTATGTATTTTTTATGGAGTTTTTCTTCCCGGGCTTCCATTGAAAAGGGGCATCATATAACTTGTGTTTGCATTTCTGATATTTCATACTGAAGAACATAAAAACAAATGTCTGCTTCCTAGACCTTGCATCCTGCATGTAGCTACACACTGGCTTGTAGATGTAATGCTGCAGCTCGCCTGCACTGCTTTGAACACAGCTGATTTTCTCATACTGTGTAAATCCAGAAGTCTGTTAACTGTTCTGTAATATGCAATAAGCAGTAAGTTAACAGCAAATAAGGAGGCGAGGCTAGACAGATGTGTCAAAATGGGAACTGTTTAACTGATTCCACCTCCAGTGATACACCAAATCACTGAAAACGTGAAACTTACCCCAAGGCTGTGAGACTTTGAAAGTTTCTCTATGAAGTAAGGGATGCAGAGGGTTAAGAACCCTGCATTAGGAGGAGAGAAATTTGTCTTCCCCAGCAGGTCAATCAGAGCCACCCTTTTTTTTACACTTTTGTTTCACATTTTCACATTAATGTGATACAAAACTGAATTTGACTAATGTAATAAAACTGTCAAAACTACCAAGAAGGCATTTTGGTTAAAAAATAACTCGGCTAAATAATAGTTTAAAAATTTGCTCAAATTAAGCTATTACAGCTTACAATATTTAACTGAACATGCAGCTCTCAACTTCTTATGTCCAAATTCAGGGATAAAACCAAAAATAGTCAGGGATAAAGGGCCCAAATTATGAACAGTTCTTAAATATTGTAAACATTGACTTAGCTGACAGACTAAGAACTTGAACTAACATGTACCTTCTGAAGTAAAATAATTCTGTAACTTAATGGGAGCCATTATTTATCATTTCTTAAAATATTAGGTATTTCCCTGACAATCAGGGATACTTGAGAGGTATGAATTGTTAATGTCATGTTTGCAAATACACTGTGAAACATTGATATTGAAGTAATCCGAACAGAAAATCTGTTTAGATATCAGCCCCTCCTGAAAGTGTATGAAGCCCACAATATAGCCATCAAAGAAAATTATAAATACTTCTCTGAAGTTAACACTGCAGCTGAACTAATCATTCATGCTAAAAAAACAAACATGTTTAACTTCCTAGCTATTCTTGCAATCCACGTGGTGACAAGGCAAATATTTTATGAGTTGCAACTCATTCAAGCGAGGTAGTGTTAACAGCATTTTTACCTAACTGTGTTGTGTTGGATTTCAAATCAATTAAGATGTGGTTGTTATGATTTACATGTATAACATTTCATTTGCAAAGGTCACAGTATTTTAACAGCTGCTGCTTAAAAGCTAGCTAAACTGAAGTGTTTGATTTCAAATGGGTTACACTTATATATGAGATACCCAACTCAGCTGGCACATAGAGGTGTTTAGAGAAATATCTTCAAATGAATTAATACTGCAATAACAGCTCTTAAACATAATTACAGATTCTGCAAAACTCGTAAGACTAGCTGCTGTCCTGTTTTGCTGAATAGAGGTAAACATAATTCTTGCCAACTGACTCCCTTTATCACTACTACACAGCTAGTTCACAGCTGCTGCCTGTAATTCCTCATATTTTAGGAATCTGCTTATTGCTGAAAATACAGGGGAAAAGGTACTTCCATTCATGAAGGTGATGAATATATATTAGAAGGTGATTGACAGATTATGATAGACTACGCTCTCGAGTCTCAGAACCATTAATGGGTTATGAGGCTTCTGTTACATTTGCTCGTAAGGTAAGTGATGATTCAACAGAGTGTGAAATGAGCAGTTTAGACAAAAGCAAAGACTCACTCACAGTATGTGTCAATACAGTTACAGCCTTATATTACAAAACATCTTTTCAACCTACGACTGAATTTTCAGAGGTGCATATATATATATATATATATATATATGCCAATATTCATTTTCCCCTGGATACCCCCCCCCCACACACACACACACGCACACACACACACTCATCTTCCACTTTCTCTCTTATTCCCTTCTGTTAGCAAATAGTATCCATAACTGATAATACTGTGTGTTTGTTAATTTAAACTGAGACCACAGTAGCCTACTGATACAAGGTTATCCTGTTTTTCCACCTGAGAAATGGTTAAGAAATTACTTACAGTTTCAGAGCAGTCCTTGGGCAGTTCTGATTGTTTCTTAAACACAAGCTTGTCTTTGCTTTGGCTCATTAGCAGCAGTACAAAAGAACTGCCTGCTCACACCCTTGTTCTCCCCCTCCCCCTTCCCCTTCCCTGTTTATTACCTTAAGCCAATCCCAAAGTTAATAAATATTACCTGCGGCAGGCACCATTTTTAAAACTACAACCACCCTTTGTTACTATCATATGTTCATTTATCAGTTTACTCTGTTACCTGATTGTTTCCAGCCCCCTCATAAGAGCAACTAACAGGGTCTCTCCCCACTTCGCTCCCCACCGTGCCCCCTATTTCCTCCCGCCCCCAGTGGTCCTACCTTTATTACACTCACAAACCCCTCCCATCTTTCCAATAGCCAACCACAGCGCTAACCCAACACTACCTCCTCCATTTTCCCACTACTATCACACCTCCTAAACTAACATGTACAAGCATACCTTACCTATGCTTACTGCATGGACTCTCCTTGCATATCTTACATCCTAACAAAGCTCCATCATTCCCCCACTCAATCACTACCACTGTACTACTACTCCCACCACCACTCATGTCTCACCCTCACTCAGCTCCCCTCCCACCAACTCAAGAACCATCCCTATGCACCCCCCCCCACATATTCTACCAACTATATCACTGAAACATAAAGCATCCCTACAACTTAACATAGTAACCCTCCCACTATACCTATTACCCACAGAGCACAATCATAAAGTTTTCCTAATAAACAAACACATTCAAAAACTGAGAAAACTAATAACCTCATGCATATCAAAACTAGCCCTAAGTGGAGACATCTACCCCAACCCTGGCCCTACCATCTCCAACCCCAGTCCTCATAATCAGACTAGAAACCACAACTTCTCCCATATCACAGCCAATAGAAAGCCAAGTGACCACCTTCTACTAAGCCTAAATATTAGAAGTATATCCAACAAAGTCCATGAACTCCATGCCGCCATAGACTTATACTCCCCAGATATAGTCATCCTGACAGAAACCTGGCTAAAACCTCACATTACCAGTGAGCAAATACTCCTTACAGGTTACGGCATACTAAGAGTAGAACGGCTAAACAAGAAAGGAGGCGGTGTAGCTACAATATTTAAACAGCATCTAAACATCCAGATCTTAAAATCATCAGCTCCACAAATAGGCAATGAAGAAATAATATATACCAACCTCAAAATAAACCAAAACAAAACCATCAACATAATTGGATGCTACTTCCCACCTGGCCAAAACATCCCTCCACTGGAAAACCTCCTCAGCTGGTCTATCCACCATCTCCCCCAAGAAACTATCATTTTATGTGATTTCAATATTGACTGGCAATCCTGTTCTGGCAACAATCCAACCCATCATATAAACCTTCATGGCTTCACCCAACTAGTCCAGTCACCAAACAGGATAAATAAAAACTCCAGCAAGCACACTACCCTGGATTGGATACTAGTCAGTAAGAGCCCCCAGTCATATATAACAGGCTGCTTATCAGATAGCCTCAATGATCACTCCCCAACATTCCTACTCAAAAAATACCTATACCAAGCTAAACCTGTCATCGACTGTCAAATACATAAAAAACTAAACTTTAACCCACTCACATTCATCTAATCCCTCAAAGAATGTAACTGGCATTCCCTAAAGTACCTCAGTCTTGATGACGCAGTTGAATTTTTTAATACTACCTTCCTGAGCATCCTTAATTACCATGCCCCCATAAGACTTTCTAGAATGAAAGCACAACCCTTCCCATAGCTACAGAAAACCACTAAGTCAGAAATGAAAAACAGGGATAAAGCCTGGGAGCACTGGCGCAAAACAAAATCCCCCTCAATTAGACAGAAATTCCTAGAACAGAAATTCCTAGAACTACGCAATAGAGTTAAAAAGCTAATAAAACAGGACAAATTCCAATACTACCAGTCTGCCCTAGAATCCTCCCTACACAGCCCCAAACAATTCTGGTCCTCCATAAACTCCATCCTCCACCCAGGTAAAGTCAGTACCCCTCCTCCTAACATCCCTCACTCCTCCAAAAATATTGCTACCTCATTCAACACACACTTCATACAAACCATACTATCACTAGCTAAACAACACACCCCCCTCCCCTCCAACCCACACCTTCAACTAGTAATCTCCCCACTGCCTTCTCTTTTTTTCCTGTACCTACCTCCAACATAAAAAAACTCTTAACTAAACTTAAGCCCACCAAATTAGCAGCAGACAACCTCCCAAGTGAATACCTACAAATCGCAGCTGATGCTCTGGCCTACCCAGTATCCATCTTGATTAACTGATCTCTGTCAGAAAGTTACGTTCCCACACTGTGGAAAGTATCACATATAATTCCACTCCACAAGGGCGGCCCCTCCACAGAACTAACCAATTACCGCCCCATAGCTATTCTCTCTCCACTCTCCAAAATACTAGAGAGATGCATACATTCTCAGGTCTCAGACTACCTCCTTACTAACAACCTCCTTTCCAATACTCAGCATGGTTTCCGACCAAACCATAGCACCATCACTACCTTACTCTCCTTTACTAACACTATCCTTCAGCATAAAAACAATGACTATCTCTCCTCTGCTACTTTCCTAGACCTATCTAAAGCATTTGACATGGTCCCACACAAACAACTCATCTCTACCCTCAATAACATATCCTTCTCTCAGTCACCAACTGGTTTCAGAGTTACCTGTCTGACCGCCAACAATCCATTGTATGGCAGAATTACATATCTCCCCAACTACCTGTCTCCATAGGGGTTCCCCAAGGATCCATCCTTGGACCCTTACTCTTCTCTGTTTTCACCCTGGATGCAAAAAATGAATAAAAACAAATGAACTAAGAAATGAGAAACCACGGAGGCCACAAATAATGCCAGTCGGAGTAATAAAAATAATCTTTTTACTTGTTTGTTAGCGCTTTCATGCACTAAAATATGTGCACTTCTTCATAAAAAAAGTCCACAAAGAACTAGGAGCGTTATACAGAAATAAGCAACTTCTCACCAAAGCAGCAAAGATTTCAATAGCAAATTCCCACCTTATCTGCACCCTACTTTATGCCTCTCCATTATATACCAACCTAAGACAATGCAATCTAAACAAGCTAGAGACCTGCTACAACAAAATCACCAAATTCGCCACAGGGGCATCCTACCGTAGTCACCACTGTCTCTCACTGGCTGAACTAGGCTGGCTTGAACTCCCTCACCTCCTTCAATGGTATCAACTATCACTCACCCACTAACTAGTAAACCATCCACTAAATGTACCATCCCTCCAGAATCTACCCCAACCCTATCGCACCACCAATCCACTAAGATCCAGCACCAAAAATCACTTGCAGATCACTAAAGCCAATAACTCTGCTGGTGAAGCACTATTCTCTTGTGCCATAGCCAAATTATGGAACTCCCTCCCACCCACAATTACCGCCGTACCATCATGCACCCACTTCAAATCTTTACTAAAAGCGCACCTAAAAACATGCTGGCTATGCCCTTGCAACTCCCACTCTAATATCACCCACCTCATCCAACCACTACCTTTCTTTCCACCCCACTAACTACCTTGATTATAGCAAGCTCAGATGCTCATAAGCCTAGTACTTATTATACAGCAGGAACTTCTTATTGTAACATTTGTTAATGTCTGTTATGTACTTCACAGATAAAGAGTGTAATTGTCCTATGTTCTTCATCTGTAAATATGTCTGTAATTAATTGCTATGTTAACCAAATTGTTAATCGCTATGTAATCCAATGTAACTACTGTCTGTTTATTTTAACTGTGGAGCTTTTCTCCCTGGGCCTCCGCTGAAAATGGACCTATGGCCAGTCGGCACTCCTGGTCAACAAATGTAAATAAATAAAAATAAGTAAATATAAATATATATATATATATATATATATATATATATATATATATATATATATATGGGTTCCCTTTAGTTGACCGAACCGACGATTCTCCGACACGCGGAAGACGAAGACCAAACGACCGACAGGTAAGTTTACCGAAAGGGTGATTTGCCGACAGCGGAAAGACCGACAAGGGTAATGTGTGAGCGCGACTCGGTAAGTGCGCGACAGTGACGGAGTTAGGAGCGGTCAGGTAAGTGTGCGATATTGTGGGATTTTGGGTTAGGGTGTGGGAAAGGTGAGTGTGTGTTAGTGTCAGAGTTAGGGTTCGGGTAAGGTAAGTGTGTGATAGTGAGGGACTGTAGTTTAGGGATGGGTTAAGTGAGTTAGGTTTAGAGTGCGGGTGGGGTGAGTGTGCGATAGTGACGGGCTTTATGTTTTTGGGTGGGTTAAGTGAGTTAGGGTTAGGGTGCAGGTAGGTGAAGTGTGCGATAGTGACAGTCTTTAGGTGTAGGGGTGGGTTAAGTGAGTTAGGGTTAGGGTGCAGGTAGGGTGAGTGTGCGATAGTGTCAGACCTTGGGGTTAGGGGTGGGTTAAGTGAGTTAGGGTGCAGGTAGGGTGAGTGTGCGTAGTGTCGGACCTTGGGGTTAGGGGTGGGTTAAGTGAGTTAGGGTTAGGGTGCAGGTAGGGTGAGTGTGCGATAGTGTCGGACCTTAGGGTTAGGGTTTGGGTTAGGGCTAGTGGCTATACTATGCAGTGTAATGTGTTGTTTACGTTCGGTGTGTCGGTGTAATGGTGTTCGGTGTTTTGCGGTGTCGTTTTTGTGTGTTGTCAGTTATCTGGTCTCGGTGGTTTGTGTGTCGGCGAACTGGCGTGTCGGTATTTTAAAGTAGACCCATATATATATATATATATATATATATATATATATATATTATTATTATTATTTATTTATTTTTTTTGAACCTAAAAAAGCAAAGTCTTTTCAATTGGATATGACTGCTTGAGAAAAATATTTCAGCAAAGATACAATATCAGTCACACAGAGCATTCCTTACATACTATTTCATCTGGCATCTTTTCATGTCACACTCACATTTAGCTACTGTTTCACTGTTATCTCATTATGGTATGTACTTCCTCAACTACAAACAAGATAATCCTGCCTATATTTTGTCATTTTAGGACCCTCTTTGATTTCTAAAACAAAATAAATGAACTGACTGAAGTACATGGTGTCTGCAGTGGATGGCCAGGTAGTCTAAAGGAGGTCTCTCTCATTTTTTGCTATTGACAGCTAAAGGTGTTACTTGCATTATACTTCTATTTGGTTGCAAAGACTATTTTCCTTGGCATGAATTTTTTCCTGTCCTGCTCAGTTTTGCAGACTAGTCTTTGTGGTATTATGTTATAGTGATGTTTGCCTATACAAACTACTTGTTTTCAAATGTTGTTATGCCATTGTCCCATTCACTCTTCTAAGTATCAAAATATACCTCCTAATTTGAGAAGCTGAAATTCAAAGGTAGCAATTTGAGAAGAACAAGAAAAGCAATAGAAAATGAATTATATCTGAGGATTTGAAATTGAAAAATATCTATTTGAGGAAGAAATGTTTATTCAATACAGCCTGAAATTCTTTGACATTTTAATTGGTCAAGTTTTAAGTTTGGTCATGTGAAATCATATTCTGTTAATAAAACACATAGCACAAATTGCAAAAACATTTTATTTACAACACAAAATTGATTTTTTTTCTTGTGTTATTTGCCCCAGCCTGCTGACCATCAAGCCTTCCATGATCAGACTCATGGACATCCCCAGAAGCGGAGTAAAGACACCTGGAAAGGCTGTCATTGAAGTAGCCAAGAAGGTGCTTTTTGTGTCTCTGACACCCCAACAATTGGCTAATTGTAAACCACCATCTCCTTCCCCCAGGATAGCAAGCTAGAATGAACAACTCACTCTCCCACCCTGACAAGCTCTTTCATTGCCTGACATAATTTTCAAACATAGGTCATTTTGCTTCATGCCTCTGACCACACAGCCAGGCTGTACAATACTCTGCTCTGTGACTTGTCAGTCGTCAGCCCTCCTTTGGTAAAACAGCTCATGACTTCCCTATCACCAGAGTGAGGGTAGACCAAGAGGGTGATTAATTTGGGCAATTATTAGGAGTGTTACAAGATTTCTTCATACTTAAACCAATCTTTCCTCTGCAGACATACAGCTGAAGTATGTGCAGGTTGGTCCTCACTTCCTCAAGGAGCATTATTACCAGCAAGGAGCACCCCCCCCTTCCCTTCAAGCGCAGAAAGTTGTTTCCCTGTTTCTCTGCTCCATGGAGCTAGGCTTGCTAGGATTCACAAAGATGAGTTTTGATACAGCTCTTGATATTTCAGATTGAACATAAATATATTATTTATGCTATACTATACATTTATAATACTAGACTGTCTTCCCGACATAGCTATATAGTAGACTGTTATGGTACATTTCTATTACTTTGTTACACACATTTGTCTTAGGTTCATAGGTAGGTACTAGGCTATCTGCCTGAAGGCATTTATAAACCTAGCTGGAATGTGTTGGCTTTCACCGCCCCCTTAGATTAGTTCCCTGTGCCTCTGTCCAGCAGAGCCATTGAAGTGATCCCTGGGGTAAACTTTCTGTTTTCCATCCACTCATCAAGGTTTCTCTTGAAGAGGGTTAGCGAGGAGCTCTGCCTAATGTAGATTGGAATCTTGTTCCAGAGCATGGGAAGTCTCTGGGACAGGAGTCTATCCCTCCAGCACGTCCTATTTATTGCTGTGGTGAGGTTTAGATCCCTGGAGCGTGTGGCTCGAGGGGATATGGTTTTCTTTAGGTGGAGCATGTCCATCAGTTCTGGGTTGGACATGGCCTTGTATGTCAGGCAGAGATCACCTCTGAGTAGGCAGTATGCAACCGAGTACAGCTGGAGTTTCTTCAGTCAAGCTGCATAGGGCATCTGCTTGAGGCCAGTGATCCTCTTGGTGAGGTACTTCTGTGGTCTTTCCAGTTGTTGCAGGTGTCTTGTAAGGTACATCCCAAATGGGGCATTGTACTCTATGACGGGTCTGATGAGTGATGCGTAGAGGGGCCAAATGACCTCTTTCGATCTGGATGCAAACCCTTTTGTGATTAGGTGGGTCACATAGTAGGATTTTCTAACTACTCTGGCAATGTGATTATCAAAGGAGAGGTTACTATCTACTTGGGTCTTTAGGGGACTACCACCTATGTGATAGTTTGTGGGTACTTTGTTTTTTCCGAAGGGGATGACTATGCACTTTTTGGCATTTAGCTTGAGGCCATGGTTTTGACACCAGGTATCTGTCTCAGTGAGACCCTTTTGGAGGATGTCTGTGTCAGCCGGAGAGTCGATTATAGCCCCTAGTTTGCAGTCATCTGCAAACTTGGTCAGCCATAGTCCTCCTGTGCTTGCCTGTACCTCTGAGAAATATATGCCGAACAGGAGGGGTCCTAGGACTGATCCCTGGGAAACGCCACTTGTAACTAGTTTAGAGTCAGACCTAGCTCCCGCAACTCTTACCATGTGGGTTCTGTCCGTGAGCCAGTTGGCAACCCATCTCTTGACGTAGGGGTTTATGTTCAGGCTGGTGAGCTTGTCTACAATGAGTGGGGAATGGTGTCGAAGGCCTTTGCATGGTCTAGGTAGGCTGTGTGGACCACCTTTCCCTCGTCTATAGCCTTGGTAACTGTCTCAAAGAAGTCCACCAGGTTTAGGATGCATGATATGTCCTTAATAAAGCCGAACTGGGTAGGGTCCAGTGTTTGGAGTTTCCCAATGTCTCTGTTAATGAGATCCATGATGATGTTCTCCATAGCTTTGCAGACCAAGCTAGTCAGGCTTATAGTGCGATAGTTCCCAGGGTTCTGTTGTGGCTCCACCTTTGTGGAGTGGAATAACCATTTTTGTGTACCACTCTGTGGGTACATAGCCTGTGGAGAGGCTGAGTTTAAACAGTGTGTTTAGGTGAGGGGTTAGTTCATCTTTGAGCTCATGTAGGAAGCAGCCTGGGACACCGTCCGTCCCATTGATGCTGTGTTTTTGGCTTTGGAGAGGGCTGTTTTAACCTGAGTGTCTGTGATTTCAGGGGCACTACATTCTTCTGGTATAGTTATGGGCCCTTTTGGGGGTGAGAGGGGGGTGAAGTTTGCACTGAACCTGTCTGCCAGGATGTTGGTTATATCAGTCAGTTCAGTGTATTTTGTGCCATTCTGCACTAACTCCAAGCAGATCTGAGAATTTTATTTATTTTATTTATTTATTTTACATTTGTTAACCGGGAGAGTCCGACTGGATACATGTCCATTTTCAGCGGAGGCCCGGGGAAAAAAGCTCCAGGTACATAACAGACATATGAACATTGTTAATGCAAAAAAGGAAGACAGTTGAGTTCTAAATACAATATAAAGATACATCACATCTTGGGAAAAAAATAACAGCAGCATATAAAAAAAAAAAAAAACATAGGTCAGTTACAAAGGCGAGGCGCCTTGTTAAAAAGTGGTTAAGGATAGTGAGGTAAGAGAAGGGTAAATGATAGTGGTTAATCAGGTTTGGAACAGGGACATTGCCAGAGAGTATTGAGATGGGGTTTAAGCTTTTTTTTGAATTGTAGGAGTGAAGGTTCTGAGGTGAGCATGGTCGGTAGGGAGTTCCACATTTTACCTACAAAGTTTGAGAATAGAGAATCCCCAGCAGAATTATTGGCTTTGGTAGTTTGAGCTAAGATCTTATTGGAGGAGCGTAAAGATTGCAGGTTAATATGGGGTGAATGATGTTTTCAGAGCTGGTGTTTTCTCTGGGTGATACAGTATCTGGTGAGCCATTTTGAGTTGGTTGAAATGGAGTTGGCTGGAAAACTCTAACCACCCTAGTTGCTTCAAGTTAGTGCAGTGGTGCGTTCTAAAGGTGGAATTTGTGGCAAATCTAGCTATGTGATTGTAACAAGAAGCAAGTTTGTTAAGGGTTGTCTTGTTTAGGTTTGTAAAGAGGGGGGGGCATAGAAAAGAGTTGATAGTAGGTGTGTGCTGGCAATTGTAATTTTAACGTGAGGAGTGAGAAAGTGTTTTACTTTATAGATAGAGCCAAGCTTTTTATTGACGGTTTTGATGGTAAGATTGAAATGGGTGTCAAATTTAAGGGAGTTATCAATGGTAACACCTAATAGCTTTGTGTGAGCTTCTGGTGATATAGTAATTCCATTGGAGGATGTAATAGAGAAGGTGGGGGGAAGAGTCTTGTTAGTGGGTGAGAAAGTAAGTAGTTTTGTTTTGTTGGGGTTGAGAACTAGTTGACAACTTGAGAACCATTTTTCTATTAGGTTGAAGGTGTCTTGGGTTAAAGCAGTGAGGTCTGCCAGGTTGGAGGCAGTGCTGATGATAGTCGAATCATCTGCATATTGAATGCATGTAGCATGGGGGTTGATTGTGGGCAGGTCATTAACAAAGATGGTGAAGAGAAGAGGGCCAAGAATAGATCCTTGGGGAACTCCAAGTGTAACAGGTAGGTATGTGGATAATTTGTCCTGCCATAGAACAGCCTGTTGCCTATTGGACAGGTAGGATTGGAACAATTTCAGTGTGGAATTGCTGAGTGATAGTTTTTTTAATGTATGGAGGAGTTGAATGTGGTTCACCATATCAAAGGCCTTTGTTAGTTGCACGTGGAGGATCTCTGAAGCATCGTGCTGTGCCACTAACCTGGAGGTGTGGGTATCCTTGATGAATATGGATACGCCCCCGCCATTTTGTAGTTAAACAGTGGCCTAATTGCCACTTAGATTCTTGACATAGCTAAAGAATGCCTTGTGGTTATCTTTGGAGTCCATGGCAGTTTTTCTTTCGAAGCTAACCTTGGATGATTTTATGAGGGAATGTAGTTTCTTGCTGATTCTGATCAGGGATGTCATCCCTTCTTGGGATTTTACTCTTTTCTGTACTAGTTTCCTCCTTCTATTGTATAGCTTGTTTATGGCAGGGGTCCACCAGACTAGTTTCCTTTTCTTGGAGGAGTGAGTCTTGGTTTTGTTTGGGATAGCACGATCCATGCATTCTTGTAGGTGCCCGTAGAGTGCATTAGTAAAAGATTTTGCAGCTTAGACAGAGTTATCCTTTAGCATGGGGGCTTTGAAACTTCCCACCTCTGTCTTAAGTAACGTGAAGTTTGCTTTTGAAAATATTTTCACTGTGGTTTCTTTGACCGGGGGTGGTGATGGAATGTGGATATCCAGAGTGATTAGTTTATGGTCAGATCTAACCAGCGAGGCGTTGACCTCTGGTGTGGAGCACCGGTCACCCATGTTGGTGATGACCAGGTAGAATATGTTGTCACCTCTGGAGGGGGTGTTGACCAGTTGATCCAGGGCATTTGAGTTTATACATTCTAGGAAATGTTGGGCAAGGGAGTTTGTACTTGAGTAGTTCTCCCAGTTAATGTTTGGGTAATTGAAATCACCCAATATTAGGGTGTTTGGTAGGTCCTTTATGTTTCCCAGTGTTTCCAGGAATGTGGAGTGGGGGTCCTGGGACATGGTGGGTGATCTGTAGCAAGCTATAATTTGAATAGCAGTTTTGCCCATTGTTAGGTGCACGTGGATGATCTCTGAAGCATCGTGCTGTGCCACTAACCTGGAGGTGTGGGTATCCTTGATGAATATGGATACGCCCCCGCCTGCCTATTTTGTAGTTAAACAGTGGCCTGTTACAATACATTCCTGCTAATATATCACATACAATTATTTATATTGCTATCCTTTACATAGCTATAAACTGGACTGTCAGAGCGCAGTTTCTTTTTAATATTATAGATATTAAAAATGACTGGACTCTGCATCTCACATACAACTCCATAACAATAGTTTATGTTACTATAGCATATCTGTGCTGTGCAGATCTGTGCAGATATTTTTGTACTGTAAAAATTAGAAACTCATAGATTCACAAGCTTACAACTTACTGACTTTCAAGAACCTGATCGGAGTACCTAACATTACTATTTTCTATTTCCTATGTATATTTTTTGAAGGAAATTAATGAATGATGTCTTCTGATTCCAATAGAATTGTGTGCGCCATCTGTTACATTTTTCTGTTATTAATACTTATTTTTAATATTAGGTTCCTTGATCAAGTATTAGCTCCTTCCCAATGCTTTCCAGACAAATACATTCACAGCGCCACATCAGACATTGCATTATATATTATGCAGAGATCACTTCTAAATAATCTTTAGGAAACTGAATAAAATGGCAATTCCTGAAACTTTTCTGAATATAGAGGATTATGACTGGGTCTCCAATTATAACCATCTTAAGTGTTCAAGAAATCAATGTCCAGAAACACACCTCCAGGACAGAGTGAAATGAAGCTCAACAAGTGAATACTGACCCCTTTTAGTAGAACTCATAAGTAGTTGGTTGCAATCAGAGAAATCCGATCATAATTCTTTTTAGTACACATAGCTTTAGCTGCTGTAATATACTACCAGTTACAGAAAGAAAAAAATGTAGAAACACAAAGTATTTTGTAGCATTGAAAGCTATAAGACATTTAGTGCACATAGACAGTGGTCATAAGCAAAATGTACCTCTGATAAACCAACAGTTTTTAAAGCTGTTAGATATTTTACTCTGTACACGTTTTATGCCAATGTGTAGTATTTTATGGGTTTCAAAGCTATCATGCTTTTCCAACCAGTGCTCGTCTTTGCTAGCTTCTCTGTGTGCTGAAGCATAAAACTACAGTACAACAAATCTAAAAGGTGCATAATACACTTACCTTTTTGCTGATTTCAGACTTTAGTCATTATGTTTCATGTACTGCAGTTCAAAATTTCCAGTCCTTATTATTTATTTATTTTTGGTGAGGAATCATTGTATCTGTTCAAATTATTTCTGGTGGTTTCTTTCAGGACAATAAAATGCAATTATTGTCCCCTCCCCAGTTTTACCCAGTCCATATTTATTTGCTGTTTCTTTCTTAACCACTGTTATACACTTCCCCTTATATGGTCATATACGTCTATTTCTTATTATACTTCCTTCTGGATCCTTTCCTTTCCAGTTTTCTGTATTGAGAACTTTAAGGGATGTATAAATAGCAAGAACATCTAAAACTGAATGCAGAACTAGGAAAAATGAGCTGAAAGGATTGCTCTGAAGATGAAAAAAAAACACTAGAAAATATGGGAAGGCAAATGGTCAGAAGGGATAGTTAAGAAGGGAGTAGAGGAAACTCAAAGGAAGGTAGGCCAGGCCAGAAGGGAATTCAAAATAGCAAGAATAAATGGAATACGTTATCACAAGAATGGGAGACAGAACGTAGAAGAAAAGAGGGCATGGTCCATGAGGACATAGGATTTTACATTTCTAAACAGGGTCAGTGTGTAGTATCAACTGCGACCACTTTTCTGAATTCAGAGCCAGTCCCCTACCCTTTTCAACAGTCCTGCTCACCTGCCTCAGGGTGTCACTCACACATTCCAAATATATCTGGGCTGGATGTCTTCATCTCTTCTTGCCACCTAGCTCTCCCAAATGTGCTTTACCAAATCACTTATGCTTTCCTGCACTTATGACTGAACCACTGTAATCCGTTCTAATCCACCTTCTCTATAATTGGAAGTGACTTTGCCTTCTGGCCTGCTGTCCTCATTTCTTCATCTGTCCCACAGTATGTATCTTACTACACATCTCAGGCACTTCATCTTCATCAAGTCAAGCTTCCTCAGCTGCTCTGCTGTCACTGCCCAGGTTTCTGTGCTATACAGAATCACTGGTCACACCACTGTTTTGTACACTTCACCAATCATTGGTCACACCACTGTTTTGTACATTTCACCTTTCAACTTCTTTGGCATTGTTCTGCCACACAATATTAGGGAAACCTTGTGCCATTTGGCTGCAGCAACTCAGATTCTAGCTTTAACCTCCTCAGTCAGACTTCATTTCTCCTCAGCCACACCTCTCAGATACTTGAAACTCGTAACCTACTCTGTTGTTTCCCCTTCTATGTAGAACTTCTGATTTCTCCAATTTCCTGTCATGACCACCATCTTGTCTCTACACAGTTTCACTTCTCCCCATGTGTCTTCAGTTTTGCACTGCAGTCCACTATCACTTGCTGAAGTTCCTCTTAAGCTTCTACTTGTAATGCCACATTGTCTGCATAAAACAGCTCTTTTGATATGTCCCTTCTGACCTCTTTGCTGATGTAGTCCATCACCAGTATGAGCAGGTGTGGGATAAGAGCTGAACCATGATGCACATCCACTGCCATTGGAAACCCTTCTGTGAGTCCAAACGCTGTTCATACTTTTGTTATTATTTCTCTGTGCATAGCCTACACTAATTCTACCAATGTTTCTGTGACTTTGAACCTTTGCAGGACTGCCTGAATCAGCATTATTGGGATTTTGTCACATGCTTTCTCCAAGTCTGGAATACCAAGTTGGACTCTTTCTTCATCTCCAGCTTCCTATCCATTGTCTGACTGCAATCCTAGGGTCAGTTGCACTGCATCCTGATTTGAACTGAAAGGGTTCATAAGCTCCCCCAAACACACTTTTAAACCCATTTTTTTTAAGACTGTTGGCCTTCTTTGACTCACCTTACCAGAAATTACATTACTAGAAGAAAAACTTGGGAAGAGCACACATCCATTCATGTTCCTTACTGTTGCTTTTTTCGTGGTAGTCATCTATTCCCCAGCAGTGTCACAGAGAGGTCTTTAGATACAGTTCTCACTCATCTTACAGATTTGTCCCTCCTATTCAATCCGTCACTTGGAGCAGGTATTGCCATTCCATTGAATAATTTTTTAAATATATATATTCCCTCAGACCTTCCTTTGCCTGTCCTTTCACATCTCTCCCTGACTATTAGTAACAGCCACTGGCTATCAGTTGATGATATGCTAGAACCTACTCTATCCTACTAGCTGCCTGCCTGTTTGAAGTATGAGACCTAATGCTACCTCTCCCAGCACTTTGAACAATTAAAGAGCAACTCCAAGAAATAACAGCAAATTCTGAAACTTTTTTTTATACTTGTAAAATATTTTTTTAGGAAAACAAACCTGTCCTGCCCCCCCCTCTCCCCACAGTTCCCTACAGCCCCATTACTTAGATTTATTTATTTAACATTTGTTTACCGGGAAACTCCAACTTGGAAAAAAGCCAATTTTCAAAGGAGGCCTAGGGAGAAACACTCCAGATGCATGTCTTTGTAACATGGGAAGAAACACTCATGAACGTAGGGAGGACATGCAGACTCTGCACAGAAGGTACCCCAGCCAAGAATCAAACCAGAGAACCTCTTGCTGTGAGATGACAATGCAACCACTGTACCACTGCGTCATATACACTAAATATGAGATTATTGTATCTTGGAGAAAGGGAAAACTCCAAGATACTGCAGTTTCAGAGTTAGTATATGGTCCCCCTAATCACACTTAAAGTTTAATTGTTTCAAGGATTACACTTAGTCTCCTCAGAATTACACTGAATATTTCTACAGACCAGAACACTAACTGGTAATTTTGCATCCAGGTTTATTAGTGAGAAGGGACTAAACATTTCTGAATACCTCTTGTTTTCGCCGTATGGAACAAATGGACAATATGTGGAACAGTTACTGACTTCAGCCTGTAAACTCATATGATTCTCAAAATGTGTTATTGTATACTTACAAAAAGTTCTTTTGATTAATTAATTTGATTTGGTATTATTTATCATGGATAACAGTTACAAAATTCCTAACACTGAATGTGTAAAAGACCCTTTCAGTGTGGAAATGCAAGGAACATTACTTTTTAAGATTTAAAATGAGAAACATTCCTCATAATAAGATATACCTGAGAGGTATTTGGTCTCCCTCCATTTTTCTCAGTACCTCAAAAGGTTTAAAAACAAAAGCAAATTCCTCCAAACTTTATTTACAGCATAATTGTTTCCTAATCTCCATTCTCCCTTCAGTAAACCATTGCCCTATGTTCCAATTCCACTTCTGGTTTCCTTCTCTTTTCTTATTCCTAGTCTTTTCTGAATATTATGACCACTCCTCTTTTGTCTCCCCCTTATGTGTCTTTATGGTTGAATAGGCCTTAATTGCCACATCTCCTTTACCCCTTATTTTTAGTTTTCTTCCTTGTAACAATCTTGCCTCTCTCCCATCTGTTGTGTACCTTATTATTATTTTTTGCTCCCTTTATGGAGTTTTTTATCCCCACACCCATTCTCGATCATGAGGTTAATTCTCTTTTCTCCGATTGTCCACACTCCACTGTTTTCCTGATCTAGATACCCCCCCCCCTCTCCATGCTTGGGTAATCCTGATACCTATACAAATTTGATCAGCTGATTCTACTCCTTGAATTCTTTGCTGCTTGCCTAAACTCTGCCTTTTATCCCTGCCATGGATCTCGTATTTATCTGTTGTCTTTCTTCTGTTCATTGACTAACTTTTCTTTTCCCAAGTTTTCTTTTCTCTCTCTTCCATTTCTTATTTTGATGTTCATTCATTCCTTTCCCCCTCTCTTACTTTCAAAGTCACTTTCCCATGCTTCCCTTATGTTGCTCTTTGTTCTTCCTCAGCTTTCATTTGGGTGCCTAGTTATCATCCATTCATTCTTCCTTCCACCTTCATGTTTTTTATTGCCTTTAGTCCTATTTTTCCTCCATCCTCTTTACCTTATTGCTTTATTCATTGTTGCTTGGTAAAGTTTCACCTTGTCTTCTTGTCCTCTGCTATATCACTATTTAATGTCACCTTTTGATCATTATATTCCCCCATTTCTTTCCTTTGAAGACATATGTGTCTTTTCAGGTCTCTTTTCCATCTGGGCTGGTATTAGGTTATCTTAAGTTAATATTTTATTTTTCTCTCTCCATTCCTTCTTGTTTCATTTCTTCTCTATTTCTTCCTTCTTTTTATGTCTGCACTCAGTTGCTTTGTCTCTGCGGTCAAACTTTTCAGGCTTTCCATTGTGTTCTGTCTTCCTGTTTGCCTCTCACAGCATTTAAAATCCCTTCCCGTTTTTGCCTTTCCCTCCCCAACTTGATCCTTGATTATTCCCAGTTTCTCCTCGGTCTGTTTTTACTATCCCCTTCCCCTTCTCTTCTTCATGCAGATTTTCTCCACCCCAGCATCCGTCAGTCTTTCACCTTATGTTGTTTGCCTCCCCTTCCTCACAGTGCTGTGGTCTGTCTGTTAAAAACAACAAGTAGAATTAAAAATAATAAGGCTTTTCATGTTCAGCCTTCATCCATCAGTAATTTTCTTAATGGGCAACATAACCGTAACTCTTCAAGGCAAAATTCACCTTACAGCAAATCAATGTTACCTGTTATTTTGAAAGCCTTACTGCTTGTTTCTGCGTTGCAGGTTTTTATTGTTTCCTCTTTTTTTGTTAATTTTTGGAATTGTAGTTCAGTCATTTTATCTCTAACACCCATGCCTGTTGTCAGAGTCCTTGGTTCAATGCTAGAAATCTAGTTTAAGCTTAATAATCCCCTACTTTGGGCCATATACCCATTTATTCTAGTCATATTTTTCCTCTGTTCTCCCTTCTTCCAGGAACATGTACTCTGTTGATCTTCCTTGAATGGCCACTACTGCAAAGTGCTGAGTTTGTTCATCATCCTCCAGTGTTCAGCCTGAACAGCTATTCCTCTTGGCTCTGATTTGTTTCCCTACCATGTTCCCTTTGTCATCAGTCTCTAATGCATATTCACCTTTCTCTGTATTTTTGTTTTTCCTTCTTTGCCTCTCTCCCTGTTTCTGGATCTCTTGTTCAGCATACATTGTGTGGCATTTGTTCCTTTACTGTGGATCTCTCTGGCTCTTCACCTTTCCCAGGCTGTTGAATTTCTGATGTTTCTGAAATTATTGTTTCACTACCCTCTCCTTTCTGTATGTAACCAACCCCCACTTCTTAATATCTGTTTCTCTCTCTCCCTGTCTTCTTTTTTGTTAGCTGTGGGATGTTTTGCTGTAAAGCTTGTCATACTCACTGATTTTCTTTTTTCCTGTACCACTCTGTCTCCATGTATTCTGTGATCTCCTCCTCGTTGCTCCATGGCTTCCTTTCTGAGTCTCACTTCTTCGGGATTTGTTGGTGGTGCCAGTTTTCATCCCCTTCCATAAAACATTGTTGTTTGGGGTACTGGATGTGTAAACTGTAGCCCGTCCTTCACATTTCATCTCAGATTGCATCATATCACTCAACTTCTTAGTGCAAGAAATCTGGGCAAAGACTAAAATAATGGAGGGAAAAGGCACAGAAATAGGGACACCTTTTAAATATCACTCTTATAAACTGTGAAAGTTGTTAGGGCAACAGGATTTGTGTTAGCATGCATTTTCTGAAGAACAGGGAGTCTGAAACTCACATATGTATCATTATTTGATGGCTTCAGTCCTCTGTGATTTACCAGAAAACACAAATTTTATGAGGAACAGACCAAAAATATGAGGCAAAAATTGGGAGAGTTAAGAGGTATGACTGTGTCATACACCACATTCCTTTTTTCATGCAGCACTGAGGAATAATATACCATGACCCTCAACTCTGCTCCATACTGAACCATGGTTTTCCTTTTGCTGTTGTCAACAGCCATTCTTTTGTGTGATATGCAAATATCAAGATGATCACGTGTTAGGGCCTCTTTTCTGCTCTTCTGCTTCCTGCAAGATGAAATCATCCAATAGTGTAGTCCAGCTCCTGACCTCAGATGACTCATACTGCAGTATGATTCATCATCAACCCCCCTGTTTTCCAAACATGTCATCTTGGTGCTGTGTCAGTTGTCACCATCTCTCTCGATTCAATGTCCTCTTTGACAGTCATGCCTGACGTTTGAAAGTCTTCTGTCACACAATCCATCCATTGCTTTGCTGGATGCCCTCTTTTCTTCTTGCCTTCTTCCTGTCTGTCCCAAATCTTCTTCACCAGATTGTCTTCTGATTTTCTTCACATGCACCTGAACCACTGTAATCTGTTCTCCTTAACCTTCTCTGCAAATGGAGCTACTTTGACCTCTGCTCTTATCTCCTCATTTCTTCATCTGTCCCACAGTGTGCATCCTGCTACCCATCCCAGGCATTTTATCTCCATCACCTCTGGCTTCCTCAACTGCTCTGCTCTCACTGGCCATGTTTTTGTACCATACAGTAGTACTGATCTCACTATTGTTTTGCACACCATACTTTTCAGCTTCTTTGGCATTCTTCAGTTATATACTACCCTTGACACTCTGTGCCAGTTGGCTGCAGCCCCTCTGATTCTAGCTTTGACCTCCTCATTCAGACTTTCCTTCTCTTCAACCAGCCCTCGTAGGTAACTGAATCTGTTAACCTGTTCCACTATTTTCCTTTCTATTTCAGTTTTCATCTTCCTCTGATTCCCCCACATTTGTTGCCATTACAACTGTCATCTGTACTCAGTTTCATCCCATGTGCCTTCAGCTTTGCATTCCATTCTCTTATCCTTTGCTAAAGTTCTTGCTCAGAGTCTTCCTGTAATGGCACATCATCTGCCTACAGCAGCTTTGTTGATCTGTCCACTCCAACCCGCATGCTAATGAAGTTCATCACTAGTATGAGCAGAAGTGGGCATGGAGTGGAACCCTGATGCACACTCACTCCCACTGGAAACCCCTCTGTGAGCCTGTGTTGAGTCATTGGGTCTTTGTAGACAGCCTGCACTAATTCTACCAATGTTTCTGGGACTTCGAACAGGACTGCTCAAGTCAACTTTCTTGGGACCTTGTCATATGCTTTCTCCAAGTCTAGGAATGCCAGTTGGACTGTTTACTCATCTCAAGCTTCTTCTCAACCATCTGTCTCACAGCAAACATCGGGTCGGTTGTGTTGAACCTGGTTCTGAAATTAAACTGCTCATCTCCTATCTTACTTTCTATTACTCTGCATATTTGTTTATCAATCACCTTCTCCAGAACTCTCATGCTGTGTATCAGGAGTTTGATAGTGTTTGATACCTCTGATCCAGCCCCCATGGGACCTGATAACATCCCAGGTTGCATCCTACATGAACTCAGGCATGAACTTGCAGCACCGTTAGGCACCCTATTCAACCAAAACCTGAGTACCGGCTTTGTCCCAGTTGAGTGGAGGACAGCCACTGTCATCCCTTTACACAAAGGTGGAGCGTCCACTGATCCAGGAAATTATAGACCCATCAGCCTAACTAGCCTGATCTGCAAAGCCATGGAACGGATTATCATGGACCTCATTGACAGGGACATTGGCAACCTCCAAACACTTCACCCCACACAGTTTAGCTTTGTCAAGAGGAGGTCATGTTTGTTAAATCTGGTCAACTTCTTTGAGACAGTCACCAAAGCCATGGACGAGGGGAAGACAGTGCAGACCACCTACCTTGACCTGGCCAAAGCCTTCGACACTATTGCCCACTCAGGCATAGTAGATAAACTCTCTCAACTAGGCATCAATCTATATGTTACCAGATAGGTAGCAAACTGAGTCACTGATAGAACCCACATAATCAAAATAGGGGAAGCCACCTCAAGCAGTAGACCTGTAATGAGTGGCATACCCCAGGGATCAGTCTTGGGGCCTCTGTTATTCAGGATATACTTGTCTGAGGTGCAGGCCAAAACCAATGGACTATGGCTGACCAAGTTTGCAAATGACTGCAAACTGGGCACAGTCATCAATTCCCAGAGTGATGTGGACATCCTCCAAGGAGGCCTCACCCAAACAAATGACTGGTGCCAGAAACATGGCCTCAAGCTGAATGCAAAAAAATGCATCATTATCCCCTTTAGGGAGAGTGACGTCTCCACATATTATCACATTAATAACAATGTCCTAAGTACAGAATCAGTAGTGAGAGATTTGGGCACCACATTGATAGCAGCCTGACTTTTGACAACCATGTTGCTTCCATTGTACGGAAAGCTTTCTGCATGGCCCACCTCATAAGTAAGGTTATCTCATCCAGGGACAAAGAGGTAATAATATCCCTGTATCCTTCCCTTATAAGGCCAAATATTGAGTACAATGTCCCCTTTGGCATGTACCTCACAAAGCACATGCAGCAGCTGGAGAGACCACAGAGGTTCCTCACCAGGAGAATCCAGGACCTCAAACACCTACCCTATACAGATAGGCTAAAAGCCCTGTCCCTCTGCTCAGTCTCTTACAGACTCCTCAGAGGTGACCTCTATCTGGCATACAAAGCAATCTCAGACACCACCCTGAATGGACTGCTGCATATCCACAAGTCAAGCTCCACTCGAGTAACCCACATGTGCGACCTCAACCTGGTCTGTGATATCAATGGGACTTGTTGGCGGGACAGACTTGTGTCTCAGAGACTCCCCCATCTGTGGAATAGACTCCCTGTCCATGTCAAGCAGAGTACCTCATTATCCCTTTTTAAGCACAACCTGGATAACTGGATGGGAAACAGAAAATATACTCCTGGGATTCCACCTGTGTCCCTGCTGGACAGGGGCTTTGGGTGCTGACTTATCTAAACATGGGCTAAACTCTTGGCTAGGCTTATAAGGGCCTCAAGGCCAATAGCCTAGTAACCTCCTATAATCCTATAAAAAAATGGAAACTGTGTAATTGATACATGCAGTGGATGAACAAGGTAGGATTTGAATGAGCTATGTAATGGTTGACTGACAATGACTGAATATATTATAAATGATGTATAATGTTTGCAGCTACAGTTGTGTCAGCATGGTTTGTAATATATAATGTTTGCAGCTGAACTTGTGTCAGTATGGTTTATTTTCATTTATATAAATGTACGCTTGCATATGTCAAACATTCTAATTTAATAAAGATGTTTCTTGTTTAAAAAAAATGCAGTTAACTTTTCAAGAATCCAAGACTTTCCTATATTGTATTGATGTAATTGTGTTAGTAGTTTGCAATCATCAGAATACTTAGTCATGTATATATTTCCTATAGTGGTGTCTGAGAAGAATAGTTCAAAAAGAGAAGGACAGACTACACATCTCTGTGGGACTGGTAATCCCCATGTTGATAGACAAATACTTCCACAACCCTAACTTGATGTGTCCTGTTGTCTAACCAGTATGTTGTTTGTTCAACTGCATCTTGATTAACATGTAATGCTTTTAATTTATCAATTATTTCCTTTTGTGGAATACAGTTGAACACCTTAGCCAAGTCAAAATAAGCAATGTGTCACGTCAGCTCTTTGTCAGCTGTTGCAGCTTCCTACTGAAATGCCATGACTTGCAATGCTAAGTGATGAAACAATGCAAAAAAATATAGAAAAATGCAGGAGAAGAGTGAATATCAAACACTGATCTTCTTTAAGCTTGTTTTTTGACAGGGGCAAGCCTCCATACATCCCTGATGAGGGGGGCAAGCTCCCCACACCCACTAGACTTATATATATATATATATATATATATATATATATATATATATACCAGCTTTGAGATAGCTATGTCTCAGATAAAATGGAATATTCTGCGGAATGGCAATCTCAGATTTAATATATTTAAACCTGGATATTCAGTCATTCAGTCTCCATATTGTGGGACTCAGCATTGTGAGTCCCATCCAACATTTCAAATGGTTAAAGTGCTGCTCTTATCTCCTCAATGAATGCAGGAAAACTGAAAAGGCAGGATCACCCCTTAACAAACCCTTACTGTTCCATGTGAAACAGACATAGGTCTCGTGTACCAATTTTTCTATTCTGTAACAAAGATCAGCAAGATGAAACTCTTGAGCAAAATGAATTCTTGTAGATATTATTAGACAAAGTGGTTGCAAAACCAGCAACAAAAAATATTTCAATTTTCTCATTTCAAAAATCTGCAGAAATGGCTTTAAAGGAAGGACAATGACTGATGTCAAGTTCATTTGTTCATCACGTACTTTATTTTTCAGGAAGCCAGTCTGCAACAAGCATTTAAGTAGTTCAACTTCTCGAAAGAAATGTGATCTACTTGAATAAGACAACCTGCAAAATGCTGAAAAAGGAATAAATAAGTAAAAAAGGTAAATGATGAAACATAGCTGTGGAAAAGAGCTGTCCAGATTAATGGCGGCTGTTAATGCATTCAACAGTCACCAAAACTTAGGATATTCTCTGGATGTGCAGTAGCAAACCCCACACACACTGCCTTTCCTGAATGCACAGGAATGTGATAACTGTCTGACAGCAATTTCTGCAAGTCCCAAAACTGGTATAAATGTATATGTGTGTATATATATATATATATATATATATATATATATATATATATATATATATATATATATATATATATATATATATATATATAAATTGCAGCAGGGTGCGCCTCTACAAAAAGCTTTATTCTTCATTTATTGAAAGGGGTTTCAGGGTAAGTGATTCATGGTATTGAGTTTGCAGAGCAAACCATCAAAGGGTTTCTCATGAATCCAAATGTGCAGCCATTGCTTTCAGCCTCTAATTTGGTCATGGGAACAACAACTAAAAATAAAACTATTAAAAGCAAAAAAAGTACAGCTCTTAGGATCAACTTTTATTGCAATGGCAAGGGCTTTTGTCTGGAAAATCCGTCCTTGTTCAGACAAAGTAAAATGGTCATATGACCTTTTATATAAAAATCAAACAATTAAAACACCAATACATTAATTAACATTCCACTATATTAAATAATTAAAAAAATAAATAAATACTTTTCAACCCCAGTAACTTTCTAAACCAACCTATCTAACTATCATCAAAACCAAACATAATCCTATTTCATACAATGACCATTTTACTTTGTCTGAAGAAGGCCGGATTTTCCAGACGAAAGCGCTTATCATTGCAATAAACGTTGATCCCAAGAGCTGTATGTTTTTTTGTTTCTAACTTTGTCATGCCCATTAATGATTAAATGCATCCACCGACCAACATGATCATAGTATTAAAATGAATGTCGCAGCTGACTTTTTCCATCCACGTTAAATAACAAAATAAATAAATTATTTAAATAAATTATTTTAAAAAGCACTGCAGATTGTTGTACCACACTGATCATGCATATTACTTTTTTGGGGCAGGGGTCATTTTAACCCCATATCTGGAGACAGTCAAACCTCCCCTCCATCAGACATACACTGTTTGGGGGGAGGTGGCTTATCCACACAACTGTGATGATGCTTTGTGCTGTCACCGGAATCCCATTAAGGAGAGTTTTTATATTTTTATGACCTATCCTCCCCTCATAATAATCCGAGCACTATGATCACCAATGTCTGGACTCAGCCTGTAATTGGTCATTGTTTGATCAATGATAAACAAATTTATATGAATAAACAAAATAAATAAAAATGTCTCCTAGTCCCTGCATGCCTCCTCCCCCATAGGTGCTGACAGGTGCTACTGTCTCCAGGCAGGTCAGCCATGCACACATCTTGCTGGCACCAGTTCCTTGTTTCAGGATGTCTTCACTCTTTAGTCAAGGCCCTGCCATAAGATCAGTGGTATGAGTCAGGTGCATACAACCCCATTCGGGCATGCCCAACCTCCCTGCCTGTGCCATCATATGCTTGAGCCTTTAGTTAAATTCCAGTCCCTTTGGGTGTGGTCAGGGCTTTATCCCAATATATTATTGGTACAGGCTATTCATATTAGTCTTTAACATGAAATATATGGAAAAGAAAAAGGTAGATAGATGACAAATACTGCAAAAAATGACCACTGCATCTCACTGTTCATGCACATAAAAGAAATAATTAAATTAAAAAAATCTTTGCAAAACATTGTTGGATTATCAGAGTGACAGAACACATTACAAAACATAATTACTTTTAAATTAACATCTTTGAAAAAAAATGGTAGCTACACAGCAAACACTGCAATATGTAATATTAATGCAATTCAATAAACTGTAAAAAAGTTGGAAATGCCATGTCACAGCAATGAAGTTTCTTTTTCTGGTTTGCTTGAAATATAATTTTAATGTGCATGAACAGTGCAATGTAGTGATCTGTGACTGAATCACTTTTCTGTGAAGGAACACTGCATCAGACTGTTTTTGTACAGTAACTTGGGGTCTCCAACTTAAATAGCCACGAGGACTAGCACACTCAGTGGTGAGCCTCAATTTGTAAAACAAAAAGAAATGCAGTTAGTAAAGCTATGAATGTATTGTAGTAGTTTTCCTCACTTAGCATTATGCAAGTTTGTGGACTGCTTGATGCCTTCCAGAGGATCATATTATCAGACTGCTCCTGCACAATAAAGTAATATATTTTAAATGTATAGTCCATAAAACATGCAAGGTAGGTTGTATTGTATGTACGTGTGTGTGTGTGTGTGTGTGTGTGTGTGTGTGTGTGTGTGTGTGTGTGTGTGTGTGTGTGTATACGCGCGTATGCACAGAAGTTGTGTATGTTGGGTTGCATGGGGCAGTAGCCCCCCTTGAATGTACTTTTTTGATTATAACACCAGGGACATGGGACAGCAGTCCAAGTAATATGCCGTTCAGCCTTCTGTGAAGTGTGATTATGTACATGTTGTTTGTGCATTTTTGTAATTTTAAAACAATATAATTGCTGATAATTTCAAATCTATTTTAATTGTAAAATGACATATTTATGCAATCTTAGTGCCAACATGCAATCAAGCAAAGCTAGAATATTTATTTGATCCTTCTGTGATGTGCAGTTATGTTCAATGTATGTTTTGGGCATTTTCTGTACTTGATTAATGATAATATTAAGAGATCATTTAACATTTATTTTAATTATAAAATGATATATTCATATAATCTGGTATGCTGAGATATTCCAGCAAACACAGTACCATCCTGAATACCTCTTAACTTCTTGATCCAAGAATTATGGACAAAGCCAAAATTAATAGCGGGAACAAAGGCCCAAAAATATTAGGGAATCATTTTTAAATATCGTTCTTATAGATTCAGAATGTTGCTGGTAAAGTTATATATTTATGAAATCATTTAATATCTTTTTAGTTATAAAAAGTATATATTTATATGATTTGAAATGCTGGTATATTTCTGTGACCACAGTACCACCCTGCTTTTATTTATATATCTGTCAATCAGTGATGACAACTGGACTGACATTCGCATTACTGTCAGTCATTGCAGTCATTCAGTGAAAGATGTGCCCAATCCTGCACAAACTTTGCCAGAGGCTGATGTAAGTAAGTAATGCTGAACAAATCTTAACAATCAACCTTTAAAGTTAATTCACTTGCAAAACAGGTTGACAAAATATTGTTGCAGTCCCTAAGGGCATTATGTAACTTCTTACAGAGGTTGATTTTACTGGCATTTTTTCACATTACCCTGCTGTTCAATTGCACAGGTTAGTTTCACTGGCATCTCATTAGATTATAGTAATATTAAACTGCACAAACACATTCTGCTGCTGTCTTGTTATGTTACACTCCTTTTGGATTTCTCTAGCATCTTGTTACACTGCACTCCCATTCTGTTTCTAAGACCGTTAAAATCAGCTGTTTAAAGGACATTGTCATTAATGCAAGATATATCCCTTGTGATTCTACAGACATGTGACCTGATGTTTATAACTTTATAGCTTCAGTTTCAGAGGGGCATTCATTGTAATTTCCCTAACAATGTTTTTTCCGGTACAAGTGCACAAATGAGTAATGAAGCATCTGTTAATAGGAAAATTGGACAATATAATTTTGAATCATTAAGAGACATGGTTTATACCTTTGAGAGGAAACTGTTTAAACTAAAAATGTGTCAAATGGAAGTGTGTTATTTAAATGAATATATTAAAAGAGAAATAGTTCCACAGGGATTGAGAGTTTTTAAATTTCCCTATGGAATATATTATGATGCTGGTATTGTAAAGATATATACTGACATGTTTAACAAATGGGGTTTGGAATTATTAGATAATACTGTTTCCTTTTATGAGGCTATGGAAACTAGGTTATGTGATGAAGTAAATGTATTAAATGAAAAAAATGTCACTGACTTGCTGTCTGAACAGTATGAAAAGCTGTATTATAAAGTTATCAGTAGGGTAGACCAAAAATGTGATGGTATCTTTAAGATAAAAATCAAAAAGTTGGATAGAGATGTTAAACAGTATCAAGCCCACAAAGTATATCCTACTGAAAATTTAGTTTTCCAAGAAGGAGAAAGTGGAAAAGTTAAAAGTGATGGGAATAGTAGGGCAGCACACAATAATAATTGCAATTTTGAAATGGGCAATGGGGAACTAGACCCTGAATATTCTGTTGATTTTCAGGATTTTCCGCTTCCCAGGCGCTCAAAGAGAATAGCAAATCGCAGACAGGGTGTGTACAAAACTTACAACAGGACAATGCAGTAAAAACAGGAGCATGTCAAGTGAAAAGTCCATTAACTGAAATAGAATGTTTAGATAACATTCAATACAGTTATAATGGCTTTAACATATATAATTATTCTGACATTCCCATTACAACAGATCTTTTTTCTTTATTTTCAAAGGGCTTTAAATTTGTTCCAACTAAAATACCTGACATAGCTGGAGTAATGGTTGATTTGCAGTTATATTTAAGAAAATTAAATTTAAGCATCTTGTTTTCAGGGAAGTCCCCTAATATTGTGTTAAAATATACTCTTAAAAGAAGTAGCACCTTTAATCCTCCTTTGCATCCCTTGGTTGCTGCTTATGAAAAGTTAGTAAAAGATGATTTATATAAGGTTTGGGGAGAAAAAAGAAAATTGTTCAACAACTTAACTTTCAATGAGAAAAGTTTGTTGAACAATTTGAAGGAAGACAAAGGTATAAGAATCATGACTCCAGACAAGGGTGGGGGTGTTGTTTTATACAGGTTGGAAGACTATATTAATGACATGCAAAGTATTTTATTTATAACAGACAACTACTCTTCATGTTCCAAAAATGAGATAAACATTTCATACAGCAGAATAGATAGTTATCTTTATGAATATTTAATGGATAAGAGAATTTCCAGTGATGACTATGATTTTCTGCTTAATAAATATCCAAAACTTCCGGTGATGTTTGGAATACCTAAGGTGCACAAAAGTTTAAAGAAACCACCATTTAGACCTATTGTAGCAGCTGCTGGTTTGAAAACCCATAACATGGCAGTTTATGTGGATAAGAAACTAAAGCATATTATGAATAAATTTCCCCATTTATTAAAGGATTCATGGAATTTTTTAGAGCATATCAGTAAGGACTTATGGTCAGTGGATACTTCTTTCCTCACTATAGATGTGCAGGAACCTTTTTCCTGTATTCCAAAAAACGAAGGCTTGTGTCTATTTGAGGAGGTGCTTTTCAAATATTCTTCTTTGACTACTGATGAAAATTTGCTTATATGTGAGCTGATGAGCATCATATTGGAGAATAATTATATATTCTTTGAAGAAGAATATTTCCAGCAGCTTAAGGGAGTGGCTATGGGCGCAGCCTGCGCCCCAGTATATGCTAACCTTGTCCTTTTGGGCTGGGAATACAAGTATGTTTTTCAAAATGAGTTGTTTTCTACTAATGTGACCTACTATGGCAGATTTTTTGGATGATATTTTTATTTTATGGAAAGGAAGTAAAGAAAAAATAATAGAATGTGTTCGATATTTAAATTCAACTACAGATTATTTGAGGTTTACGTATCAGTTTGATGAACAGGAAATTAATTTTCTAGATACTAAGATTATTAAAGACCATAATGGTTTTATCTCCAAAATCTACCGTAAAAACACATTTTGTAACAATTACTTGCATTATACTAGCCATCACCCTATTTATCAGAAAAAAAGTATCATAAAAGGCCAAGCCATAAGAATTGCTAGGATGACAACTGTGAGGGATGATGTCATAGCAGAATTTAAAAATTTGAGGGACATGTTTCTAGATAGAGGATACCCAAGTGACTTTATTGAGCCCATACTGAAGGATGTTTTAGATAAATGGGGTAATACTTATGTACCTTTATTAGGCACTGGTGGGGGCAGCGTACAGCAAAAATCTATAGAGACATCATTGCAGTCTGCGCCCAATTTTCAGCAAGCATGTGTAGTGCAGTATAATCCTTTATATTCCCAGATCAAAGGAATCTTGACAAGAAATTGGAACATTTTCAGAACTAATACTGATGTTTTTCATACCCTGGGGGATAAACCCATTTTTTCTACTAAGGTGGGGTTCAATCTTAAGTCTTTATTAGAGACAGGTAGTAGTTGTAGTACTAAACATGATAAAAGATATGGAAGTAGACCATGTGGGAGGTGTTCTTACTGTTCATATATATTGCAAGACACTTCTATTTCCCTTGATAATAAAAACAAAAGTCATGTTTTCTTAAAAAGTGGTAGTTGTTATTCTAACAAACTAGTTTATATAGCCATCTGCAGCACCTGCTCCTCCTTCTATGTAGGCAAAACAGAGAGAATGTTTAAAACTAGAATATATGAGCATCTCTATGATATCAAAAATAAAAAAGATACTAATGCTTTATATAAACATAGCATTATATGTGATGGTTATTTATGCTTTAAGTTTGGCATTCTTGAATTTGTAACTGTTGAAACAAGAGGTGGGGATTGGCAAAATGTATTATATAAGAAAGAGTTAATGTGGCAGTTAAGATTAGCTGCTGATTATCCACCTGGGCTCAATGAGCATATTACTATAATGTCAATTCTCAAAGAGAAGGCAAATCAAATCTAGCAATGTTTATAATATTTGTTATAACCAAGTGTTAAAGTGGTAATATTTTGGTACTATTTTGGTACTAATTTCGCACTATTTTAAGGTTATGTCATGTGGACATGGTCATTTATGATGAAATTATTTATTTTATCTAAATTGTGACTTGTTTGTAGCTTCAGTATGTCCTTTTGCCATAAATGGAATTGGTTGGTTTAGAACCAATGGCAGACCAGCAACTTGTATTTAAAGGTATAATTCACAATGGTAGTTTGTTCTGAAGAAGTCATACTTATTGATGAAAGCGCTTAACTTGTTTGTTTTATTATTTTTATATTAAATCAAGACTGTGGACTCGCAACACTGTGCTCTTTTATTTTTCAAGGTTAGATATTACCCTGAAATGTGCAGATTGCAGAATCATTACAGTTACTACTTGCTCCCTTAATCATCTGTAACTAGCTCATCCCCCCCAATTCTCTGAGACTGACCCCTTGCTGGAAAAGCAGCAGATAATCTCTGGTCTTCTCTTTACAGTCTAGTTATCTTCTAGCCAGTGACCAAAACAATTTTGGAAGAATTATGCTTCAGCAGGAACAGAACTCACAATAATTCTTGTTTTGGTCACTGGTCTGCAGGCAAGCTAAGCAGATGTCTGCTGCCATTCCTAGTCCAGTCTCTAATTTCAGGCTTTAAGGCTTATATTTTTTTATTATGCTGATAATCTTCCTAATGCTCCAAACAAGGAAACTCACTCTCTCACTTAGTTACTCACACTCACAAGTGATGCAACCCGACTAGCAGTGCTCCCCTTAGTTCCAATCACTTTCTGTCAGGTCCCTGGTCTCCACTGGACAGTCAGTGGAGGAATGCATTACCAAAATATGCCCCTTCCTAAGGTGGTGTGAGGTGGGGGGATTATTGGTAGCAGTGTAGGCAGACCCCATGCCATTATGATAGTGAACAGGCAGATATCTGGACTGATGCTGACTAATCCTGCTCCTGACATCAAATCAGTTACTGTTTTAGATTCTGACTCCATTATCTTTATACCAGACATTGCATTTGCTTTGGCATGACAGCTGGCATTCACTACTCAAGCACCTTTTCCAGAGCCTTTTTGTATGTTGAAATAAAGTGCAGAATCTCTTTCTAGTGTCATATTGGGCATCAAGCTACCTGTTATTGGGCCTGGCACTGCAGTACCTGACAGGGGACCCAGCTTTGCAGCAACTGACAATAGGTATGGTACCTGCTGTGGTCAGTGCTGACAGAGGCCTGTCTTTGGATTACCTGTCAACAGATGTGTTACCTACTTAGCTATGGTTAGTCCTGACATCTGCCCTACTAAATTCAATTACAGTACATGTTATTGTGCAATTCACAATGTTCAGCCATACTTATCAATCATATATTAGCAAGGATTGCTTGTTTTTATATCTTCCACCCCAGCTATAAATAAATAATAAAATCTACCACCTCAAGTCACTTGAGTCAGGGTGAATTTCAATACCTGCTGCCTCCTTCTCATGACCAGTTTCTGCTGCTAGGTCCTGGCTCAGTGTTCTGTCTTTCACCCAGCTTTAGCAACAGAAGTCTGCTAAAGGGTCTGTAGAATCATCCTTTTTTTCTATGTGCTTTTTCCTGCTCTACCTACTGACAATCAACCTCCCCTATCAGGCATACTGACTCATTCCTTTATTTGATATTCCCTAGTAAGGGTAAGAGCTGGTCGGGGGAAACTGTCATATAGGCAGCCCCAGGGATTGTTTGTGACCTTGTTTGCATCCTGGCAATGAGGGATCATTTATTTAGGCCTAACCCCTCAAATGAGCACTAATGATTGCCTTTTTCCCCAGGAGCAGTACATCAGTCTTCCATCCTGAGCCATGCCTCACAAAAGCACTGGGTTTGTCTGATTTTGGAGAAAGTAGCACATATGCAAGAATCATCAAGATAGTAGAAAAGGGACCTAATGGCCAGTAAGGATGATCACATCAAGGGCTGAGAAGGATTTTTCTGTTTTCAGAAAGGGTTTTCAGGTGTTCACCTTCTTTAATGTGAGCAAGTGCGGGGGGGGGGGGGTTCTAGGCCATTGCAGTCATATGACATGGAACACAGAGATGCCACAGGAGGAATGGAAGGGGGGAGAAGATACAGAGAGCTCCTGTCCTCATCAAGGTGGAGATTGTCTTGATGGAAGGATGTGACTTCCTATCCTACCTCTCTCAGCAGATTGCAAAGAGGCCCAGCATGTGATGTGTGCTTGGAAGTTGACATCATTTGGATAATGGGTAGGGTAGGGCTGGGTATCAAAGTACAATCGGCCATGAGTATGGGATAGTGGGATACCACCTTGATACCCTGTCTGGTGCAAATTCAGTGAATTATGATTCAGCTCATCAGGGTACTGAATACAAACTACCAGTTTGGCTGAACTCACTTAATCAGCACATGGTTGTGGCTATTTAAACTCCATTCAGATGTGCCTGTTATGTTATGTGATGTTATCTTCTTGCAATGTATCCAAGTGGAAGCAAATGATATACTGGTCAAAGCAAGCATGAGTTTCTGAGGCTTGCATAGACATTTGATGCCAGGTTATATGTTGTAAATATGAAGAATCAATGGTAAAGCATGTTGGGGCTGAGGGTGGGTGCAGGATATCAGTGCATACCCTATCCCAGACACACATACTATGTGAGGTGCTCACCATAACCTTGCATCTTGGATACAGAACTCTGACAGCAGGCTGTGTCCTTCCTGTTATTCACCTTTCTGCACATTATTCATCTAACATGAACTCAAACAGTCAGACTTGTGCTCTTTTTCCAGAATTTTCTTCATGGAAAGAACTTAAGGTCAGGAGGAAGAGCACCTGAATCCACATGTTGCTAGTGAAGTAAGGGATGTCAGAATGTTAGGAAACAGGAGAAAAAGATGAGCTTGAAGATGGCCATTGGAACAAATCTTAATTGTAATGATCCTGCTTCTAGATTAAGTGGTAAGTACAAAATACCTTGTGCTTTGCTCTCACAACTCCATAACAGATTTTCTTCTGTCATAGAAAGATGCACGGGTAACAGACTGTTGTTGCTGCATCATAGGTCCATTTTACTTTAGAATTACTGCTTCCTTCTGATCTACTATCTTGCTGTGTTACATGTAGCTGTATGACACACATATTACACCTTATTTTCAGTGCAATGTTGCACCATCAAAGAAATGCTTTTACCATCCCTGAATCTTCAGGTAGGCAGTTTCTGAACAATCAGTAATGACACTTGTCTAATTATCAACTGGTTTTCTTTGCAATATACCTGGAGAAGACCTTTGGCTTAGAGTGACATGCATAGGATTGAGTTTTTGGCCTTGTATGATGCAAGATCTTATGTTATGTAGGAAAGTCAATGATACATTGATTTATGCATTGATGCACCACATGGAGATTATGTGTAAAGAAGGTTTGAAATTATATACTCAGACTAGTACATATCAGCAAAATAACTGTTTTACAGTTTTATAACTAACAAAATAGCAAACGATTCTGATTCATTTCTGTTGTGGAAATAGTAAAATAAAACATGATCTGCAAATGTACACAATTTTTAGTATAGAACAGAAATGGCAACACAGATCTGCCACCATAATTTTTGCAGTTTACATAGAGCCTTCAGCTAAAAAGATTATGAACTCTTCAATAAAAGGATACAACTGGTGGCAGTTAAAAGAAAAAACTGTATTTTTTTCAGATGTAATTTTGTGTATCATGGATCTGGAATGGGACATCTATTTAAAAGCTTCAATGATTTTCAGGGCCTGGGAGATAAGATAAAATGGAGTAACACTGAAGGGATGGTTGTTAATTATATGAATACATTTGAACTGATAAAACAATATATTTTCATAAAGGGTCATTTATATGAAGAAATATTCGGGGGGTATGGTACATCAAAAAACTAAATAAAGCACTAAGAGGATCCTGGGAGAAAACTCAAATATGTGAGAAAATAAGGAGATGGAAGTTGATGAGTTGGTGAGTTTAGACTTAGATCATAAAACTGTAACACTAAAAACATTTATTGTGGTCTCATTTTTTTATATCACAAAAACGGGTGTGTACACTTTCTATAGCCACTGTGTATGGGTGTGTATATATATATATATATATATATATATATATATATATATATATATATATATATATATATATATATATATATATATATATATATATATTATGCATATACATACATAAATATATGTATGTGGGTCTACTTCAAATAAGAGAAGATCCATATAGTCGAATACAAAATTATCAGGGCAAGATTACCGAAACTGCAGAACAACAAAACTTTAAAATAGCAAATGTCAAATAATCGAAAAGAGGTTACTTACTTTCCGAAAATCGCAGTACTAGAAAAAAGAACGTTGATTCTGTAGATGCATACCACATTGAGCGGTTGTTACACATGTGGGCATGCCAATGGTGTTTACCCTTTTCTTGAATGCAGTACATTCTCTGAGTTGGTATATTTACGTTGCAGGGGGTGTGGGGGCATAGACAAAATATATTACAGTTTGTGAGTGTTACGTGGTGGGTTTGATATTGGTTAACTGTTTGAAGTGGTAGTACAGATTTGGTGGCAGTTTTCGATTTTGTGACATTCGCTATTTTAAATTTTCTTTGTTCTGCACTTTTGGTAATTTCGTCTCAATGATTTCATATTTGGCTATATGGGTTTTCGCTTATTTGAAGTAGAACCATGTGTGTGTGTGTATATATATATATATATATATATATATATATGTATATATATATATATATATATATATATATATATATATATATATATATATATATATATATATATATATATATATATATATATATATATATATATATATATATATATATATATATATATTAATATATTTTATATATATATATATATATATATGTAAATATATATCTATATATCTATATATCTATAGGTTCATACTAGGCTATCTGCCCTAGGGCACTTATAAGCCTAGCCAGAGTGTGTTTGGCTTTCGCCACCCATTTTAAATTAATTCTGCTATGCCCTTTTTCGAGGTTAGTATACTGTGCCTCTGTCCAACAGTGACACAGAAGTGATACCCGGGGTAAACCTACGATCTCCCATCCACTCATCAAGATTCCTCTTGAAGAGAGTCAGTGAGGGACTCTGCCTAACCTGGACTGGGATTTTATTCCAGAGTGAAGGGAGCCTCTGGGTTATGAATCTGTCCCTCCAGCATGTCCTATTTATTTCAGTGCTGAGGTTCAAGTCTCTCGAGCACGTAGCTCGATGGGATTTGGATTTTCTGAGGTGCAGCATGTCCATTAATTCTGGGTTGGATATGGCTTTATACGTCAGGCACAGATCGCCTCTGAACAGGCGGTATGCCACTGAGCAGAGATGGAGTTTCTTTAACCGGGCAGCATATGGCATCTGTTTGAGCCCTTTGATCCTCTTGGTGAGGTACTTTTGGGGTCTTTCCAGTTGCTGCAGGTGTCTGGTAAGGTACATCCCAAAAGGGGCATTGTACTCAATTATGGGCCTGATGAGGGATGAATAAAGAGGCACGATGACCTCCCGTGATCTAGATGTGAATCCCTTCATGATTAGGTGGGCTATATAAAATGTTTTTCTAACCACTTTGGCCATGTGGTTGTCAAATGAGAGATTGCTATCAACTTGGGTCCCCAGGTCCCTAATTTCTTCTTCTGTACTTAATGGATTACCACCTATGTGGTAATTTCTGGGCACTTTGTTTTTGCCAAAGGGGATGACTATACACTTTTTGGCATTTAGCTTGAGGCCATGGCTCTGGCACCAGTTGTCTGTTTCTATGAGGCCCTTTTGGAGGATGCTTGTGTCGGCTGGAGAGTCGATTATGGTGCCCAGTTTGCAGTCATCTGCGAACTTGGTCAGCCACAGTCCTTCCGTGTTGGCCTGTACCTCCGAGAAATATATACCGAACAAGAGAGGTCCCAGGACTGAGCCTTGTGGGACACCACTTGTAACTGGTTTGGAGTCTGACATGGCTCCAGCATTTCTAACCATGTGGGTTCTGTCCTTGAGCCAGTTTGCAATCCATCTAGTGACATAGGGGTTTATATTTAAGCTGGTGAGCTTATCTATAATGCCCGAGTGGGGTATTGTATCGAAGGCTTTTGCGAGGTCCTGGTAGGCTGTGTGGAACACCTTCCCCTCGTCAATGGCCTTGGTGACTGTTTCAAAGAAATCAACCAGGTTTAAGAGGCAGGATCTGCCCTTAACAAAGCCGAACTGGGTAGGATCCAGTGTCTGTAGGTCCCCAATATCTTTATTTATGAGGTCCATGATGATCCTTTCCATAGCTTTGCAGACCAAGCTAGTCAGGCTTATGGGGCAATAGTTTCCAGGATCCATTGAGGCACCACCTTTATGGAGAGGGACCACTGTTGCTGTACGCCACTCTTTGGGCACATATCCTGTAGTAAGGCTGAGACTGAACAGTAGTTTTATGTTTGGGTTTAGCTCTTCTTGGAGTTCATGTAGGACACAGCCTGGGACACCATCTGGTCCCATTGATGCTGTGTTTTTTGCTTTGGAGAGGGCGGCTCTTACCTGACCATCTGAGATGTCAGGGAGTAGCACTCTGCTGGGATAGATATTTGCCCTTTTGGTGGGGAGGGGGGGGGAGTTTGTGCTGAACCTGTCAGCTAGGATGTTGGCAATGTCTGTGGGTTCAGTGTATTTTTGTCATTTTGGACTAATTCTGAGCATATCTGGGAATTACCACCCAGGTTCCTAACATAACTAAAGAAAGCCTTGTGATTATCCTTAGTGTCCTGTGCAATTTTTCTCTCGAAGCTGGCCTTAGACAATTTTATGAGTGCCCGTAGTTTTTTGCTAATACTGATCAGTGATGCCTTCCCTTTTTGGGATTTTGCTCTATCATTTAGTAGCTTCCTCCTTCTATTGTATAGTTTGTTTATGGCTGGGGTCCACCAGACAGGACGTCTGCATTTGGAGGATTGGGTCTTGGTTTTATTTGGGATCGCATGATCCATGCATTCCTGAAGGTGTTCATAGAATGTGTTTATAAAGGATTCTGCGGTCTGGGCCGTATTTTCCACAGGCCCGGAGGCTTTGAAGGATTCCACCTCGGTTTTGAGGAGTGTGAAATTTGCTTTAGAGAAGTTTTTCACTGTGGTTTTCTGGGCAGGGGGTGGGGTCGGGATGTGAATATCCAGTGAGATTAGTTTATGGTCTGATCTTACCAGTGAGGGATACACTTCTGGTCTGGAGCATAGAGTCCCCATGTTGGTGATGATCAGGTCCAGTATGTTTTCCCCTCTTGTGGGAGTTGTAACAAGTTGTTCCATAGCATTTGAGTTTATAAATTCTAGGAACCTTTGGGCTAGGGTGTTGGAGCTAGAGTAATGCTCCCAGTCTATGTTTGGGTAGTTGAAGTCACCCAATATAATGGTGTTTGGAGAGACTTTCATATTTTCCAGTGTTCTCAGAAAGGCCAAGTGGGGTTCCTGGGTTTGAGAGGGTGGTCTGTAGCAGGCTATAAACTGGAAGGCAGTTTTACCCACTGTTAGTTGCACATGGATAGTCTCTGATGCTTCGTGCTTTGCCACCAACCTGGAGGTGTGGGTATCTTTGATGAATATCGATACTTCCCCTCCTTTTGTGGTTCGGTCCAAGTTTTGGGGTCAAAAAGCATGGTATGAGGTATAACCTGGTAGTGCTGGGGTGCTCTCAGGAGCCCTGAACCAGGTTTCTGTTACTGCACAGATATCGATGTTCTCCATGCTAAGGAGAGCTTTGAGTGTGTGCATCTTGAGGTTTAGACTTCTGGCGTTGAGTAGCATTACTCTTAGTTTCTTATCCCTTGTGATACCTATGGAGGTGGGTTTGTCTTTTGAGCCTTGCCTAAAAAAGGCACTATGGGGGTAGCAAGAGCCTTTGCCAATATCCAAAAGCCCAGGGGTGACAGGTGCAAGCCATCCCTAGCAAAGCATCGTGGCTTGTCGAGCATATCATCCCAAGCTGACAGGCATTGGATCCCCTTTGAATGACACCAGTACTTAAGCCAGTTGTTGAAATTGATCATCTTGTCTTCATATTGTGGCATCATTCTTGGTGAGGGTAAGATGCTACTCAAGATCAGGGTCATACCGGCCTGGGCTACATGCTCAGAGAGCTCCTTTATGTTTCTTTTCATGTAGTCCAGGGAGGTACGTCTCAGGTCATTCACACCAGCATGGACAATGACTGAGTCATATTTGTACTTGCCTTGGAGTGACCTGAGTGCTTGTGTTATGTGGCGGATCCTAGCGCCCGACAGGCTGCTCACCGTGACCCTCTCCTTGTTCAGCCTGGTGAGCGGGACGTCAGTGTGCCTGATGATAGAGTCACCTATTACAAGTGTATCAGGTGTGTTGTTTAGTCTTAAGGGCTGTGACTGTTCGGCACACTGGCTTTGTGAGATATGTGTTGCACATGTTTTGTTTTGGGGTAGCTGTTGCTTGGGTGTCTGCTTTGGAGGTCTCTGCTGCTTAGGCAGATCTTTATTCAGAGCCTCCGAGTATGTTTTTGTGTGATTATGTGTTTGGTTTGCTGTCGTGGTAGGTCTATGTGAGACTGGAATTGTAGTGAGTGTGGTTTCCTTCTCCTCCTGACTGGTTATGCCAGTACCGAGTTGAGAGAGCTTAGCCTCCAGTTTGGCTATATGGTTGCATCTCTCACATGTGTTGGAATTTGTTGGCAGGAGGAGAGGGTTGTCTGTGTACATGAGGCAGTTGTAACATTGCCTCAAGATTCCCAGATTCACCAGCTGGACCGGAGAGGAGATTGACAACTGACCTTTGGACATGCTAGAATAATATTGGGAATTCCTTAATAATTGAAAACAAGGGCCAGTGGGGAGTGAGGGTGTAGTGCTTTTAATTTTAGTGCTGACTTATATAATTGCTTTAGCGAGCAAGTGCCAGGTAACTTAAGTGCAATGTGTTACAGGTAACTTAAATGCAAAAACGACAAACAGTAACTTTCTTTCAAGTGAAACAAGGAAATAAGTACAGTAAGCAATGCAGATATCACTAGTGATCCACAGAAGCGCTGAGAAGCTGCGTATTAGGTGGAATTAGTGTTCCAGGGAAATAACAAGCAAACAAACAACAAGCATATAAACAAAGCTAGATTCAGCAGGCCTGGATCTAGTCTATGCTACAGCAAACAAGGTGTACCAATTTCAGTAAGATACAGTTCAAATATCCAGGCACTATAAACCTTTAACCAGAAATTTCCAGCTCAGAAGGGCAGAGTCCAGCCTCTCCTCCCACAAGAGTGCAGACCACGAACCTTCTTAATGTAAAATAACTGGCCTGAAGCCCAAGTGCTTAAACCAGAACTAATACACTTTAAGAATAACAGACACTGGGCTCTCAATCAGCAGTTCCCAACTTAGAAGGATGAAAGCTACCTGTCCTGCCACCACAGTGCATGTCACAAACCTTCCTAATGTAAAACAACTGGTCTGAAGCCCAAGTGCTTAATCCAAAAGACTTAGAATGATAGCTACACTTCAAGTTACTACCAAGCAGTAATAAATACAATTGAATACTTTAGAGAATGCCTGGATTAGTGCTCAAGTTACACAAACAAAGCTAGATCCAGCAGGCCCGAATCCAGTCTATGCCACAGCAAACAAGGCGCACCAACTTCAGTAAGAAGCAGTTCAGATATGCATGAAAATATTTTGAACATAATATCCACAATATGTACATGCAGAAAGCTATTTTGCATCATATGATAGCAGGTGGAGAAAATATATATATATTTTTTATTTGAATATTGTACCATGATGTGAACAGAGTTTTAGGAGAGACTTTATGTTGGCAGCTGCTACTCCTTGGCTTAAGTTTCTCTCTGTTTTAATTTCTCCAAGTCTTCTTGGTTTCTAATACCATGACGGGAATGGACCCCATTCCTAAGTCAAAATATGATTAAAGTTCATGAAACTGGTATTGTTTCAATCTTTGATGTCAGCCAGTGCTCTTTGCAGCACCCACAATGTGCCCAGAAGTGAATCCTTCTGCAGTCCATATGGAGTTACATGTAGACTTTCGGCTTTTCCCGGTTAGGGATCGCCACTGTGGATCACTGGTCCGCTATTGATTGGCAGTGGAGTTTTACAGGGTTGAGTTGCCAGCTCAGCACCCAACCATCAGAGAAGGCACACACACACTCACAGACCTACCTGCATGTCTTTAAAGTCTGATCTACCACAGGTGGGTTCTTTGGTTAGCAAAGAGCATATTTTGTTGATAATAGTGTTGATTGTAGTTTCTGAGTATTTGTACTACAGTGGAATGTTATTTATTTATTTTATTTATTTATTTTACATTTGTTGACTGGGATAGTCTAACTGGATACATGTCCATTTTCAGTGGAGGCATGAGGAGAAAGGCTCCACACTGTAATGTGATATATACAATTCAACAGACAGACAGTTTATAGAATACATGAGACACACTGTTTATACAAATTTTAAATCAGAAATTAGCACTATACAAGTGTAGGACAAAAGATGGAAGACAGAGTTATGAAATTCTACTTTAGGACATTTAGTATGCATAATACAGTTGTGGTAAAGTTCTTGAGACACAGAGATGATGCTAGTCAGGATTACAGCAAGGACATAGCCAGTGTGATTTAAAATATTTTTGAGATTTTCTTTGAATAGTATAAGTGAGGGCTCAAGAGTAAGGTCAGCAGGGAGTTGGTTCCAGGTTTTACCAGCCGAGTTGGCAAACAAGGCTTCACCAGCTGTGTTGTTGGATTTGATTGTTTGGCTCAATAGTCTGTTGGATGAATGAAGTTTTCTGTGATTACTATATGGGCTGACAATATTTTTGAGTGCTGGTGTATTATCAGGGTGGTAGAGAGCTTTATGAGCTACTATGAGCTGGTTAATTTGTGGTAGGGAAGGTAGTTCAAGCCACCCTAGAAGGTTTAGATTGTGACAGTGGTGAGTCCTATAGGCTGAACCAGTGGCAAATCTAGCTATATGGTTGTAACAGTGGGATAATTTGTTAATTTCAGTTATGCGCAGGCTTGTGAGTAGAGGGGAGGTGTAAAGGAGGGTTGATAGGAGATGAGAATGGACAATAGCAGTTCTGGCAAGAGGAGTGAGGAAAGGTTTGAGCTTGTAAAGGGATCCAAGGTTTTTGTTTATGGTTTTGATGGTTTGATTGACATGTGCATCAAATGTAAGATTATTGTCTATTATGACTCCCAGGAGTTTGGTTTGCGCTTCAGGGGAGATGATGGTCCCATTGTTAGATATTATGGTAATGGTTGGAGTGTTGGACCTATGAGTGGGTGTGAACAGGAGCAACTTTGTTTTTTAGGGTTTAATAACAGACGGCAATTAGTGGGCCAGTTTTCAACAGTATTGGAAGTACTCAGGGTTAAAGACTGCAGATCAGCTTGTGAGGTGGCTGAGCAGATCAGCGTGGAGTCGTCTGCATATTGAATACAAGTTGCCTTAGGAATAATGGTGTGGAGGTCATTAATAAACATGGAGAACATGGAGAACGGAAGGGGTCCTAGTACTGAGTAAAAAATGCGTAGTGTTGAGCCCTGTGGGACTCCTAAGGAGATGGGTAGACAGGATGATAGCTTATCTTGCCATAGGACTGCCTGTTGGTGTACAGCTAGATAGGACTGAAACCACTGGAGAGAGTGGTAGTCTAAGGAGAAGGCTTTCAGGGTATGGATGAGTAACTGATGGTTAACTACGTCAAAAGCCTTGGATAGATCTAGAAAGAGAGTGGAGGAAAGTAGGTTGCTATTATGGTTATGGTTAATGACATTAGAGAAAGAGAGAAGAGTTGAAGTGGTGCTGTGGAATGGCTTGAAACCATGCTGAGAGTCAGCCAGCAGCTTACCTTGAATTAGGTGGTGTATGAGTTGTTTATGAACACATTTTTCCATTATTTTAGCTAGTGGAGATAGAATGGCTATGTGTCTGAAGTTTGATAGTTGTATGGAGCTACCACCTTTATGTAGAGGCATAACGTGGGATACTTTCCAAATTGAGGGGATGGAGGCTTCAGATAAGGTTCTATTTATCAAAACTGAAATTGGGTAGGCTATGCTGTCAGCAGCCTTTTGCAAGTACTCTGCTGGGAGGAGGTCAGCAGGCAGAGTGGTAGGCTTTAATTACTTGATAAGACTTCAGATTAAAGTGATAGGAACAGGCTGAAAGCCAAAGGAGAGAGGGGTATTAGGTGTGTCATTATCTAAGATAGAGGAGGTTAGAGTGAGTTGGCTGGCCAGGGTCTGGATAGTTTCTGTGAAGAAGCTATTGAAGGTATTTGCAGTGTCTACTGGCAAATCATGGGTACAGACCAAAGGGGAGGGAGTAGAAGTATGTCCTGGGTGAAGCAACTGCCAGCCCAGAACTTTTGGGGTTTATTATGTTTTTTCTGTTACAGATGGTAATAGAAATTCTTCTTGTCAAGAGTAATAGATTTTTTGGCATTGTTCCTTAATTGTCTATATATAAGTTGATGTTGTGGGTGTTTTGTAGCACACCAAGTGGCCAATGCTTTATTTCTAAGTATGATTTTAGATTTTGTGTCTTTTGAGTGCCAAGGTGCTGATTTAGTTTTGGTTCTGGTAGTGCGGGTAGGGGCATGGGAGTTAAAGATGGCAAGGAATTTGTTATTGAAGTATTCCACTGCATCATCCAGTGGAAGTAGTTTTAGGGGAGACCAGTTGCATGCTCTGAGCTCATTTTGGAAGTTGGTGAGATTAAAGTTTTTGTTGGATCTTATTGTTTTGTAAGTGGGTAATTGGGGGGTGTCAGCTTTGAGCTTAATTATATAAGTGAGGCAGTGGCCACTTAGGTCATCAGGCAGAGTCCCGGACTTGTATAACTGGGGATGGCCATTGATAAGTATCCAATCTAGGGTAATTTCTTTATTGTTAGATTTATTAAGTCTAGTAGGAATGGAAATGACCTGTGAAAACCCATATAGGTTAATATGGATAGTAGGAGATTCAGAGGAGCAGGAGCTCCAGTCAATGTTAAAGTCTCCAAGAACAATGGTTTCTTGGCAAAAGTTACTAGATAACCATTGTAGGATGTCTTCTAGAGTGCTAGCATTTTTACCTGGGAAAATGTAGACACAGACAATATATCTACATTTGTTTATATTAATTTGAAGTTTGGTAATCAGGGTTTCAGCATTACTATCTTGGGGTGACTGTTGGATATCTGCAGTGACTATTAGGTAAGATTCATAGAGAACAGTAACTCCACCACCTTTCCTATTAGCTCTGTCAAGTCTAAGGATTTGATACCCAGGGGGTATTACCTCATTATCTTCAGCTGTTGTTTTTAGCCAGGTTTCAGTAAGACATAGTATGTCTGGGGAATGGACTGCTAAGAGGGCGTGCGGGTTATGAACCTTATTATTTAAGCTTCTAATGTTTACATGACAGGCTAGAAATGAGTTGGGGGGGTCTATTAGCCAGAGTAATGCTGGTGGGATTATTAGTATGGGAGCTAGGCGCAGCAGTGAAGGCTGGGCCAGGGTTAGGGTGGATGTTGCCATGCATTGTGAGGTTGTAGTGTAAGTTAACTATGAGTTTTAATATTTTAAGTAGGAGCTTTTTGGTAATGTTTAATTTTTTGGGTGGAGTGATTGGATCTGATTGGTTGGAAGTATTTGGGAGTAGTGGAGTTGGATGAAAGGGGAGTAGAGACGTATTCAAGTTAGTAAAGGAGGTTCGTATTCCATTTTGGGTATCAACACATTTTGGCTAAGATTTGCAGGTTGCTAGAGTTAGTATATTGGAGATTTTGTGGTATAGTTTCAGTTCAGTAGTAGTTTTGGTAATGGTGTTATCAGTATGTTCGCTGAAGGAAAGTGAGGTGTCTACAGTAATTTCTAGATATGTTTGTTTCAAGATTAGTGGGGTAACATTGCCATTTATTTCAGTTATATACAGGTGGGGATTTTTGTAAGTTTTATAATGTTCCAAAGATCATAGTGCTGGATTTTAGGGTGTTAATGAGTACTCTGTTTCCATAGGTCCAAGCAGAGGCATAGCTGGTACAACTAGCACCCTGTGCTGGTCACATGAAGTTGCACCCCACCCTCCCAGCTCTTCAAGTGAAAAAAAAAAGGACCTCTGCATACAAAGCTGCAGGAAACCAACACTATACCCTCATCCCCCCAAAAAAGATCCACTCCTTCTACTGGCACACCAATCAGATGGTCAGATACATGCCCCCACCCTCCTTACCAAAGAGCCAGTCAGGTCCTGTTTTTGAAACCTGCCCCCAACCCACCACCTTCCTCACGTTTTAGTTATAAAAAAAAAATCATGTAAAATGTAGCAAACTGCTTGCTACAGCTTATACCCCATGCACAGCACTACAGTGCTCAGGTTTTAGTTCAAACAAAGTTTTTTTTATTTGTTTTTTTTTTTTTTACTTTTAAACTGTAGCAAACAAACTCTGTACACAGTGCTCAGGATTTAAAGAAAAGTTTTAAATTGTAGCAAATGAATTGCTTGCTACAATGTATCAAGCAGTTGTCACAGTTTTTACTCTGCACAGAGCTTTAAAGAGTTTAGGATTTACTTTGAAAAAAAAAGAATCTTTTTTTATATCTACCACTGTGACATGAAACATTCCCCATTGAATTGATTTAGACAACATAGGCATTTACATTCCCAGGTTCCTGTACATTTTTTTCTGCAAAACAAGTGTTCCTGTATGTACTACATTTAACTCTGAACTGTTTAAACATCGCCAACATTTCATGTTTCCCTGATCTTTCCCACGGTGTATACTCTGCACAGATTGCTACAACACTCAGGTTTTAGTTTAAGGAAACATTTTTTAAACAGTAGAAAACTGCTTGCTATAGTTTAGACCACACAGGAGTAGTACAGTGCGCAAATACAATACTGGCTTTTAAAAGCCTGTATGCATTAAACAGTGATTGGTATCAGCTGACCTTTCCCCTAACACTTTGTGCCTAGGGCAGTTGTCCCTTTCACCCCATCCTAGCTATGCTTCTGTGTCCAAATGAATAATTTTGTGAAAGTGGTTTGAAGTTTGTGCTTGAAGTTGTGTAGGTTATGACTGAGGGTAAGGATGTCATCACCATACATGATGTTAAAGTGGATGACATCTGTGGTAATGTCATGAATAAAGAAATAGATTAGTAGTGGGCCAAGGACAGAACCTTGGAGAACCCATAAATCAAGCATTCCTTGAACAGAAAGGAGGTTGTTGGAATATACTTGCAATAATCTACTCTGTAGGTAGCTTTTTTCCAACCTATTGTCAGGCTTCCAAAATTATATTTACTTCTTGAATTTCAGCCAACATTTGTTTCCACTGAATGTTTGGACATAGATTAGAGTATAGCACACCATAACTTTGAGTACTGCAGCTTCCTTCCCTCCTGCCACCATGTGATTGGTCAAAGACGTAAGCATGTCAAGAACTTCCAGTCCCACAATTTGCTTCTTTTTTCAGCATTTTACCATGTTTTGTCATGACTATTAAATATACAACCACTCTAAGAACATGTTCCATTGACTGTAATAATTCAACAATGTTTTATTGAATTCACAAATATCAATTACATGAATGACCAGGTGCTCAACAGCTCATTACCACATCACTGCAAAACCCCAGAAGCTCTGTGTTCCTTTTTTTTCTCTCCCTTATCCCCTCAGCTGACCATCAGCTTCTACCATTCACTGGGTCAACTGGACCTATCTTAGCTTCTCCAGACCTCAAACTGACCCCACATCTTGGACCTTGAGGAGACTGAGGATACCTCTATTATGCCTATTCTAAAAGAAAAGGCAGGTTCAGTGTAGTAACATATTAGTGTATTGTAGTATACATTTTTATTATAAGTTTTCCCATTGAAATGAGATGTTATGTGTGTGTATTTTATGATGAGACTGATATTTTCTTTATTTTTAAACAACCATGCATTTAACATATTTATGAGGCGGGAATATATATTCATGAGGAGGGAATTTTCATTGAACATGATTGGTTACTTTGAATTTCTGATTAATTAGAATTCATGTATTTAAACTTGGATTTTACTAGTCATTGTGTTCTGAGGAAGTCAAACTATTTGATGAAAGTGCTTGACCATTGTGGATGTTAACAATTGTGGATTTTAACTACGTTTTATTTCATTTGTGGATGTGTTTTTTACAATAAATTATCCGTGGACCCGCAACATTGTGCTCTATTTTCTGATGAGACTGAAGATACTGGTGGAATATCATATTGCTTCCAGGGAGTGAATCCGAACACCCACTATCTTCCCTCAGCAGCCTACATGAGCTGAGCTCTGTATATTTGCTGTATCTATAGGTGCATGCGCGCTTCACCTCATGCACAACCTCTGATTAAGTGGTATATCCAACTGCAGAGTGCAGCCCACCAGGCTCATAATGCTGCTATACTGCAGTAAGCCTGGGCTGCTTCCCTCACCCCAGGATGGGTGATCAGACACCAGCCATTCACTCCCACCTTCTCCTCAATGTAGCCTCTCCAGTGCCTGTGCCACTAACTGAACACATATCATCTGGGTTAAGTAAGGGCATTATCCTTTTGTGGCATAGGGCCATTAGCTCTGTGTTATTTTTTTAAACACCTATAGGTGCACATACATTAATAGAAAATAAAACAAACCATGTTAACATTTTTTCATACATTATACATTACTTATGTTTTCTTTCTTTATAACAACTGTCATTCAGTGCAACATTATATAAATTGCTGATGTTCCGTCTTCCCTTAAACCTCGCTCCTCCTCCTCCTCCTCCTGAACATTATTTTGCATATATTGTTCCCATGAATTCCATTTATTTTTATGTAATTTGTTCCTTCCATTTTCTAATCATCCTACTTCCAGTTATTTTATCTCTTTAACAATATTCAGTTTTTTAATTAATTTTGGTTTAGATTTTGATTTCCATTTTCTAGTAATTGTTTTTAGCTGCCAATTGCATTAAACTTAAGAAGGCTTTAATATGTCAAGGGAATTCACATCCTGTGTGCCAGCCCAAAAGAATAATTTCCCTAGTTACAGCCATTTGCTTCCCCAATATTTATGACAGAGTACTCTGCAAGAAAGTTTAAAAAATCTGACAATTCATTACACTCCCAAAACATATGCCCCAGTTACGTTTCTTTTTCTCATCACACCTCCAGCATTTGCTATCTACACGAGGAAGAAGACCTGTTCTCTATTTGATAGTAACAGACTAACAGTATTATAACCCATCATTGAATTTCGATGTAGCTATTGCAGAGAAACTCTTATTCTCACCAACAAGTGTTAATAGAAGCATTCAGTCAGTAGCCAATAGGAATTTTCGACTCTAGGGATCACCATCTTGAACCCCCTTTTTCCCATTTTCTACATGGGGTCGAGGAGTTGGGCCATTTGTCATCATCTCTTTCTATTCAATGCTATTCTCCTACCTTCTTCAACAGTCATGACTGACTGCCACACATCTTCTGTCAAACAATCCAGCCATCTCTTTGCTAACATTCTCTTTTCTTCTTGCCTTCTTTCTGTCTGTCCCAAATCTTCTTCACCAGATTGTCTTCTGCTTTTCTGCACATGCACCTGAACCGCTGTAATAAGATCTCCTTGACCTTCTCTGCAACTGGAGCTGCTTTGGCTTCTGCTCTTATGTCCTCACTTCTTTGTCTGTCCCACAGTGTGCATCCTACCCCCAACTCAGGCACTTCATCTCCATCACCTCTAGCTTTCTCAGCTGCTCTGCCTTTACTGCTCAGGTTTCTGTACCACACATTAATACTGGTCACACTACTGTTCTGTACACCTCACTTTTCAGCATCTCTGGCATTCTTCTGTCATTCACTATCCATAGCACCCTGTGCCAGTTGGCTGCAGTCCATCTGATTCTGGCTTTGGCCTCCTCATTCAAACTTCCCTTCTCCTCAACCACCAAGGTAAGGATGTAGGGCAGATACTATATTAAGGATCCTAAGATGGCAGACTAGAGAACCTTTAATATTCAGTATATGTCACAAAATTCTGTCTGCAACATGACTCACATTTTGATTTTTTTAACTCTTGATCCATGATTTTATGTTTTTCTGAGGTGAGCTTACAGACATATCCTCTTCCCTGAGATATAAATCATGTATAACACCATTGCTGATAATAACTCATGGACAATATATCAAAGTAATAAATGTGTTGGGACAGAAAAAAGATGATAAATGTTTCTCTCTATCTCTAATACAGAAACACTTTCATAGTGAAAAAAACAAACCAATTCACTAAAAAAGAAAGCCCACTTTGTGAGGAAAAAGGACTGTTGCACACAATCTTTAAAAATAGTTATTGCTTCAGACTCCCCCACTTTCCCCACTGTTTAACTATAAAGACAGTAAGTGTCAGCTTAATGCCTGTATGTGTTAACCCAGTTGAAGAGAGCAATGCTGAACTCCCAAGTAGAGATGTCAGTGTGAAGTGCATTTATTTTATACAAATTATTTTACATAAATACTCAAGAGCTCTTATGAAAATTGTAGAAAATAAGCTAATTAAAAATCCAGGGTAAACATGTGGTGCTATTGTTAAATAATAGTACATAAAAGAAATAACGAACCTGCAGTATCCAACACATTGCACACACACAAACACACACACACACACACACACACACACACACACACACACACACACACACACACGAAAACTTGTTAACTAAAACCACTTAAGGAACTATTTTTCAAAATATGTGTTCATTTCCTAAATGTAGAGAAAGCAAAACATAAAACACAGGAAACAGAAAAATAGGGATGTGGGCTTTGAAGTATTTACCTACTTGTGATTTTCTTACATCAGTCAGGTTTCACCCTTGTGGTCTAACTCTAGTACTCATAAATAAATAAATAGTGCCTGAACCACACTCCCACCATTGATTATTGCTTAAATAAACTAACATCACATATTTTTTTTCCGAACTGTCATTGAGTAATACTTGAAAAGCAACTGCCAGATATTTTAGAAAATCTGGTTTGAGCACTCATCACTGCTATTAACTCTTTCACTCTAGGTAAAAGTTACATCTCATTCTTTGCAGCTTGATTCCTAGTAAGCTTATAATCACTATAGATATGCATGGCGTTATCCGCTTTTACAACATGCGCAATCAGAACTACACATTCACTGTGTTTCACTTGGTTAATAGGAACCTTCTCTTTCATGCCTTTCAATATCTTTAACCACTCGTTCTTTCATTGCAAACAGCAGAAGTCCACCTTTGCAAAACATAGGGAACTGCACCCTGATTTACAATAATGGTAGCTTTAATTCCATGCAATAAGAAAATTCCTCCCAAAAATACTTCAGCATACATGTCAAACACTTCTTCCATGATTTAAAGACATGCAGCACACCTTAACTCACATAATTTGTTTCCAGTTTAATGTAAGTTTCCAAGATGTGTTTATAGGTCTTATTCTCAGGTTTTTCAAAGCTGAACCAAGTATTGGAATAATCCATTTGTGGGTGTATTGGATGTAGCCATAATAGTGAGTAATTGACAAGATCTCTGCCTCACAGCTTAAGGGTTCAATCCGGACTTCCAGTCACTGTCTGTGTGAAGTTTGCATGTTTTCCACGTCTGCAAGGGTTTTTTTCTGGGTACTCCTGCTTTACCCCACCTCCCAAAAATATACTGGCCGATTGGCTACGCTAAACTATCCATATATTTATATGTTGTATTTGTACTTGCCTTGGTGACTTTGATCATGGATGAAAGGGTCTGTGGTACTATGACTCTATGGTTGCTTTAAATTGTTAATTGCTTCCCAAATGAGTCATTATCCAACAGCCTGGTGTCTTTTTAAACCTGAAAAACTTGCTGCCATTTTTCCTGTTTTGCATTTGGTATACTTTGAAAAACCCTATAAAGACCAAGCATATGATAGGATATGAAGCCACTTCATTACTGAACATTAAATATGTGTAGCTATCATATACCAGGAAATTTTGCCCTAAGTATAGTTTTCAAAGCTACTATTAATCCAGTAATACAGATTGTACTTTATCAGTTACAAAGAACTGAAGATGTTTCAATAAGAAATACTTATGAAAAGTTATCACTGCGCACACATATGTGAAAATAGAAGTGGAAGAGAGTTCCAAATGATTCTTAAAAATTAATACACACAAAGGTGTGTTCCAGTATAAACAAATGATTTTCAAATCAAACATGACAGCAGGCAATGAACAATCTTTTTCAAAGAATTCCTAATATACAGCAGTACCAAAAGGAACTGATATAGTGGATGAAGTACTTACCCATATTCTTCTATCTTCGCCTATTAGGTTGGCATGTGTGTCTTCATTTTATGGAAATGGCACCATACAGAGAGATCCAAATTATTTGCCTCAAGGTTACTGACTTAAGCTAAATGTAACCAGCCCATAGGTTCATAAGGTACATACTAGGCTAACGACCCCTGGGGCCTTTATAAGCCTAGCCATGCATCCCAAATAGATCCTACAAGTTTCTTGAGCCATAGAGGTTATTTTAAGTGGTATATGTAAGCCAGGGTATGATTTACAGATTACCTCTATCCATTACAGACACAGGCGCTAGACCCGGGGTGAAGTTCTGATTTCCCATCCACTGTTCTAGGTTACTCTTCAATAGGTTTAGGGAAGAACTTTACTTCACAGAGATGGGAAACCTGTTTAAGAGGAGGGGAATTCTCTGAGACTTATAACTGTCCCTCCAGCCTGTCCTGTTTATGACATAAGCAAAGTTCAAGTCCCTAAATCAAGTTGTTCTGATACCATTTGTTTTGCAGATGTGCAAAACCCATCAGACCGGTATCCAAGGATGCCTTGTATGCCAGGCACAGATCACCTCTCAACAGTCTGTAGGAGACCAAGTACAGAGATAGGACTTTGAAGTGATCTGCATAAGACATGTTGTTTACACTGTGTATTCTTTTTGTGAGGAACCTGTGTGAAAGTTCCAGTTGCTGCATGTGCCAGGTCAGGTACTTACTGAAGGGGGCTCTGTACTCAATGATGGGTCTGACGAGGGCTGAATACAGAGGAACAGTGACCTCCTTGGACCTAGATGCAATGCCCTTGCTTATAAGTTGAGCAACACAGAATGATTTCCTTACTACCTTACACACGTTGGTCAAAAGCCAGGTTACTCTTCACACACGTCCTCAAGTCCCTTACTACTAGGTCCAGTCTTAGAGGCTTATCAATGAGGTAGTTTCCTACAGTGGCCAACTTCCCAAAGGATACTATTATGCATTTGTTGGCATTCAGTTTTAAGCATGGCTTTGGCACCAGTCATTTGTTTGTGTCTGTCCTTACTGTAGGATGTTCGTGTCTGTGGATGATTCTATGACTGCTCCTAGTTTGCATTCATCTGCAAACCTGGTCACCTGGTGGTCTTTGGCACTGGCTTTGACTTCTGAGAAGCAGATTTTAAAAAGGAGCAGGCCCAGCACAGAGCACTGAGGGACTCCACTAGTGACCAGCCTCTTTGTAGATGTGGTCTCCCCTATCCTAACTTCCTGGGTCCTATCTAAGAGCCAATTGGCTATCCAGTATGTAACACAGAGGTTATTGCCTAATTCCAAGAGTTTGTTTATAATTCTCAAGTGCAGTATTGTATCAAATGCCTTAGCCAGGTCAAGGTAGGCAGTATGCACCATTTTACCCTTAACTATTGCCTTGGTGACTTTTTCAAGGAAGTCCACCAGGTTTTGTAGACATGACCTGCCTTTGACAAAGCCAGACTGGGTTGGATCCAGTGTCTGAAGGTTTCCTATGTCATTATTAATAATATCTATGATAATTCTTTCCATGGCTTTGCATATAGGACTAGTCAAACTTATGGGTCTGTTTGTTCCATGAGTCCATTGATAGACCATACTTGAGCAAAAGGATGGCTGGTACAGTCCTCTATTCATGTGGCACAAAGCCTGTCTGGAGGCTATGCATAAATATTGACTCCAGAGCTCCAGAAAGGTCATGCTTCAGGCTATTTAGGAAACATCCTTGGGTATTATCAGGGCCCATCGATGCAATGTTGTTAGCATTCCAGAGTGCATTTAAGACATGCTTCCTAGTGATAGTTGGGGTGGGAGTATGTTTGATGGTATTACTTGGGAGGTGGTGGGGGGAGGGGAGCTAAAATGGTAGCTGAATTTTTCAGCCAGAAAATTTGCTATATCTTCCAGCTTCATATAAGTGGATCCATTAACAATGAGTTCTGTGCATTGTTATCTACTGCCTTTGAGGTTTTGGATGTAGCTAAAGAAAGTCTTGTTACTGTCTTTGGCCTGGGAGGCTATCTTTACCTCAAAATTGTCTTTGGTAGATTTAATTTACCCAATTAGTTGTTAGTTTAGCCTGATGAGGGAGTTTTTATCAACTGGACACTGTACTTCCTAATTTTAACTATGACATTTTTTCCTTTTGTACAATCTTCTTATGTTTAGATTCCACCAGGGTGTTTTTTTAAATGCCTTTATTAAGTTATCACTTTAGACATAGGCAAACATACAATAACAGAAAATAAAACAAACCATATTAACATATTTCCTCTTTACATACATTTTATATATTTCTTTCCTTGTAACTATTATCAGTCCAACATTACACAAATTGCTGAATTCCTGCCTTCCCTTAAACCTCACTCCTCTTCTAAGTTTGTTCTGGGGTTGTTTCTGGTGGACAAAGCTGTTTCTATGCATCTATTAACACAATGTTTACAGACAGTCGTGCATCTATTAACATGACTGTACAGAGCTTATGTGTATAAATCTGTATAGGCAGGTGTATTCATTGGGTTTCAAGGGGCTTGAAATTCTGTCAGATAATCACTTAATAATATGTAGTTTGCTTAGAGTAGTTCCTGCCTGTTACAGGGTTTGCTGGGCTCACAACATTGATCTGTATTTCGAAGGAGACAGCTTTATGGTCTGACCTTGCTAGAGAGAACAACACACTGGGGGGAATGCAACATTCTTCCATAGTTGTGAGTATCAGATCTGATATGTTGGCACCCTTAGTGAGCAAATGCACTAACTTGCCCAGGGTGTTTGTGATAAAGTATAGGAATCTTTGGGCCTGCAAGTCTGGTGTTATGTAGGATTCCCATTTTTATAGAAGGGTATTAAAGTCCCCTATGAATATGGTATTTGGTGAAACGGCAAGTGTTTCCAGTAGGTCTAAGTATGAGTTATAGGTTTTATGGGTCACAGAGGGTGATCTATAGCTTGCAAGGATATGATATGGGACTCTACTTATATTAATTTGGACATGGAGAAGTTCAAGCATATGTAGAAAAGGAAAGTCCTTAGCCTGGCTTGTGGAGTCAAGAAACTCAGGCAGTATCTATATGGAAGAAGGTTTATGATGGTTATAAATCAGAAGCAACTACTAGCCATTTTTAAGCCAGAAAAGTGAGTGTTCATGATAACTAAAATTTGAGTACAGTAGTGGCCCCTGCACCTAAATGGTCACTTATAGGATACTGAGCATAAGGAAATATGGCAACATAATAATGATGAATTACTATTATTACTACTGTATAGAAAACTAATAAAAACAGTTGCAGACTCCAGAGATATAAGCTACACATTAGGTATTGCATGATTACCAGTCACATTTGCTGCTATGCAAAGACAACCAGCAGTCACCCACTTTTACCATATGTATGTAACTTAGTTGTAAAAGGGCGGCCACGGTGGTGCAGTGGTTAGCATTGCTGCCTCACAGCAAGAGGTTCTCCGGTTCGATCCTCGGCTGGGGTGCCTTCTGTGCGGAGTCTGCATGTCCTCCCTGTGGTCGCGTGGGTTTCCTCCGGGTGCTCCGGTTTCCTCCCACATCCCAAAAACATGCTGCAGGTGGATTGGATACTCTAAATTGGCCCTAGGTGTGCGTGTGAATGTGCCTTCTGTGGAAGGTTGGGCGCCAGGCTGGCAACTCGACACCATAAAACTCCACTGCCATTCAATGTGCAGACAAGGTGATCCACTGTGGCGACCCCTAACCGGGAAAAAGCCGAAAGAAGAAGATGTAACTTAGTTGTAAAAGAATGGCGAATGGAACTGACTCACTAGATCCAAATTTTGCTTTAAGGGAAAGTCAGCTGTCAGTACGTCAAGAGATCATACCTTTGGCTCTATACTAGTCTCAGCCAAGCTACATTCTAAAGTGCTGGTTACTATACAGGAGGGCCCCTATCAAAATCAGGAGGAAGTCCATTGCCTGAAGTTATGTGTGGTGGCATTGATATGGAAACTGAAGACCTCACATAAGAGAGGTGTTATTATCTATTAGAATGCTATACATGGAGACATTAATAATACACCAGTGATGTTGTTAGTTATTTTTTAAATAGGACACTATACCCATATGGGATTTTGTAAACCTAGATTTGTAGAAGACAGTGCAAACCCCACCACCACCATAGATGCTCTGAGAAGTTTCAGAAGAGGCGAACAAGTAGTGATCAAGACTACTTAACTAAAAGGAAGCCAATCTGGTGGTCCTCTGCCATAAACAAACTGTACAACAGAAGGAACAAACTGTTGCAAATGAAAGTAAAATCCCATGAGTGGAGGAGCTCCCTGGTCAGCCTCAGTACGAAGCTGAGATCCCTTATAAGAGCCTCCAAAGCAAGCTACGAAAACAAAATCGCCACTAAATCCAAGGACAACCACAAAGCATTCTATAGCTATGTCAAGAATCTAAATGGCAACACCCAGATCTGCTCTGAATTACAGCACAAAGGCATGAAAATTACAGAACCAACTGATATTGCCAACATCCTGGCAGATAGGTTCAGTGCTAACTTTAGCCCCCTCTCTCCCCCTAAAGGGCCCATATCTATACAGGAAGAATGCAGAGTCCCTGTAATCACAACTACGCAGGTAAAAGCTGCACTCTCTAAAGCAAAAAACACAGCATCCATGGGAAAGGACAACATCCCAGGCTGCATTTTACACGAACTTCAGAATGAACTGGCTCCCCACTTAAGCACCATGTTCAATAATAGCCTCACATCAGGCTTTGTGCCCACTGAATGGCGCACAGCAACAGTTATCCCACTCCACAAAGGGGGAGCCACCACTGATCCCAGGAACTATCGACCTATTACCCTGATGAGCCTGGTCTGCAAGGCCATGGAACGTATCAACATGGAACTCATAAACAAAGACATTGGTAACCTCCAAACTCTGGATCCCACCCAGTTCAGGTTTGTGAAAGGCAGATCATGCCTCCTGAACCTGATCAACTTCATTGAGGCAGTCACCAAAGCCGTGGATGAGGCTAAGGTGGTTCACACAGCCTATCTTGACCTCGCCAAGGCTTTCGACACCATCCCCCATTCTGGAATTATAGCTAAACTCACTAAACTAGGTATAAATCCCTACCTCACAAGATGGGTTGCCAACTGGCTCACTGACAGAACCCACACTGTAAAAGTTGCAGACTCCAAATCTGACCTCAAAGCAGTGACAAGTGGAGTACCACAGGGCTCCATCCTGGGACCTCTCCTGTTTGGTATCTACTTCTCTGAAGTACAGGCTAACACAGAAGGCCTCTGGCTGATGAAGTTCACAGATGACTGCAAACTAGGAGCCATAGTCAAGTCCCCAAATGATGTGGACATCCTACAGAAGGGCAGTGTCTTCCCCTTTGGTAAAAACTCTGTACCTATGAACTACCACATAGGCAGCAATCTACTTAACACCAAATGCATGATAAGAGACCTTGGTACCCAGGTGGATAGTAGTCTCTAATTTGATAGTCACATCACCACAGTAGTCAGGAAGTCACTTCTACATGGCACACCTCATCATAAAAGGGTTCTCATCCAGGAAAAAGAGGTCATTGTTCCCCTCTACTCGTCACTCATTAGACCCATTATAGAGTACAACGCCCCTTTTGGAATGTACCTCACAAGACATCTGCAGCAGCTGGAAAGGCCACAGAAGTACCTCACAAAGAGGATTACTGGCC